>NC_134234.1:224821560-225123387 GCF_965152275.1 Natator depressus | reverse complement strand
AAGGAATTTTCATAGATTTCGGCCGAGGTTGTTCAAATTCATCAGCGTACAACGTGGATGTGAGCAGACAGAGCATCGTGTGACAGACAGGAGACAAAACCTTGGTTTTATTATTATATACAAGTAACTGGTATGTTCGGCTACACAGCAGGGAATAGATATACATACAAGGCCAAAACCTCAGCTGGTGTAAATCATCAGTGCAGTATTAAAAATCAGTGGAGCTACAGTGATTTACCCCAACTGGAGATATGGCCCCTAATTTTTTTTTTAAACCACCAACCTATTTTCTTCTCATCAGTCTGCAGTAAGATTTCTTACTGTCTTTGTAAGATTGTGGATCGTTTGTGTTCGTTTGTTTTCTGAATGGAAAAGAGTCTAATAGAAAGCTGTTAGTGCAGCTGGATATGTACATTTACTAGCATAGTCCATTGTATGGCTGCATTCACCTTTATTTGTAGTTGTCTTGAAAGATTCCTGTAAAAGTGGAGGTTGCTCTTTGAATAACACGATCTTGGCTGGAAAAAAAATCTTTAAAAAAAAAAAGAAAACCCCGAACAAACAAACAATGATGTGGTCATAAATGTAGCAGAATACAATGATTTATAGTGACTTTTTTTTTCTTTTCTTGGTATGTCTTGTATGGACTCCTCTAACCACTGTGAGTTAGGATTATTAAGAAAAAAAGGTAAAATAAACAACAGTGTGCTACATAATGTGATGCAGTGCCTGGCAGCCAATACAGTGTCTAGGTGAGAGAGATGTCCTAAAACTGGATTTTAGGACTGTGTTAATTTGCTTTTAATGAGACACTTCAAAGAATTTTGTGCGTTGTAAACTCTTGGACCACTCTCCATTCTATGGTGAGGTCCCAGCGGAACACAAGTTACTTGTTTCCTGTGTAAATAAAGTTATGGGCTTTCAATGGAAATCTTAATTATTTATCTTAAAGGAATACTATGCATCAGGTATTGTAATTAGGCATTGAGATTTAAAGGATTGGCGTATGAATCAGCAGCGCTTCTGAGTATGCACAGTACTTTCTCATACCAGTAGTCCCGTGGAGTTAATCTGTTGAGATGTGTAAAAATGATCTCCGGATCAAGCCCCCAGAACGGTGCAAAGGAATTTAGCCACTTGACATCCAATGACATTAATGTGCACTGGGCAGTTGCATGCCAGTGCCACCTAGGGTTTTGACCTAATGGTTTTAAAGTAAATGTGGAGACAACACTACAGTTATCACATTACAATTACCTGTCCTGGAGGAGTGAAGTCCTATAATTAACCACAGAACATGGTCGATAGTCCAAGCAGCATTTGTGAAAGCTTCCCTCACTACTTCATCATCATGCCTTGGTTCTGGTTCAGGAGACACCTGCATAGTTGCTTAGTCTCTTACTGCTATGGCTGATCTGTCAAGGCTGAGGTATATTTGTAGGGAGGTGCTCCGGACATTGCACTGCCGCCACCCACCCTGCTTGTTCTGCAGGTAAAAAGGACTTTTCACTCGCTCTAAATTTATTTAAAAGGGGAAAAAAGCATTTCTTTCCTAGACAAAGCTGTCCTAGGGTGGGATGTCTCTTTAAGGTAGTCAGGTTTAGCCCTAACTGTGACCAATGAGCTGCCTCCCAAGTGAGGGGCCTGAGACCAGGTGGTAGCCTGCAAGTCACCTGGCCTTTACACGAAAGGCCAGCAAGCCACTGAGTTGAGAGTGAGACCTGCAGGGAGCAGGTAAGTTCTTGGAGGAAAGGCCGCGTCAGCAGATGGAACTTTGGTTTGTTTGATTTATGTTGAACTGTTTTTGATATGGAGAAATAAAACTCAACCCTGAAGCGAGAAGAGATTGAAATCCTGCTTTTCTTGGGAGTGTCATTTGATGTACTGGCTGGGGAGTTAGCCCCACTGGTGAACAGCAGCAAAACTTGGTCTGTGGGTCTGTTATTACTGTGGGTGATGCATGACAAGGAAAGAACCCAACTTACTGCCATTGTCATCAGGGCTGACAGTTAAAATAAGTATTTATTTTTACTTATAAGCTGCATATATTTGCTGTGGGAAAACACTGACATACAATAAACATGGAACCCCATGGTAGTGTTTTGGTAGAAACACTTCTCAGTAGAGAATCATGCTTTACATTTGTTCAGTGCTGGTCAAACTACACAGCTTTTTCCAAGCTTAAGGTCACTCAGGTGCTCAAATGCAGAACTGGGATATGACAATGACCAAGCTAGGTACATACGATAACTGGGCTCTGTATCTCTCTCAAGCTAGAGTTCCCCTGGAGTTTCACTACCCCGGAAGCGGGACTTAAGTATACCACTAGGATGATATGTTTGAGTTCAGCAAGGCCAAGGTGGGGCAATGGTGCAGCTCTGCGAGATGAGTACCTTTTGCTGAATGATACAGAGAGTGGCATGGAGTTCGGACTTGCAAGTTCACGCCTGTCTCTGCCTCATGTGAAGATTAGCACTCTATGTGGGGAGGAGGGGGAACGTTGGCTTTTGGGATCAGAACTGAACCAGCCTGCACTTGGAGCCCCACAAGGTGAGCAAGAACCTATGTTCTAATGTACAGCCCCCCCAAATGCTTTGTAAATTGACTGACCTTGAGATCATTGTAGCTTAAGTATGACCTTTTTTTCACTTCCTTCCCACTGAGAGTCCCATTTCAGAGAGAAAGCAGGGAGTGCATCTAATATCTTATTGGAGGGGGAAGAAGGGAAATTAGAGACTTGTTAAAAAGAAAAGCTGAGCTGAATCTTGAAAAGAGTGAGGGCAGGTGACACAGAAAGCAGCAGAGGCCAACTAAGTGCCACCTTGTTAAAGGATATTTTCAAGGAAATGGTTTCTAACTTTGTAAAGGCTACTACAGCACAGTGTTTCTAGCACTGCATGCTCTCTTAGGTCATAAATAGTCTTCTGAGACACACTCTCAACTCACCAGCAAAATATATTGCACCCCCCACCCTGCGTTTTCTGTTCTGAATGTTGCGTCTCGTACACCCTCTTCTCTATACACTGACTCCCTCCGAAAAAGAAGCACAAAAGTCTCAGAGGAGGAATGGTCCCATGTACCCAAGTGGAGCTAAGATACAAAATAGTACAGGTGGGGCTATGTGACGCCATTGATACACAATTAAAAGTCCTATTAATGTTGGCTGACATGCAGAAGAATGTTAGGATGTGGAACCCCACACAAGCAAAAAGAACTGGTGGAATAGCTTGAGAACAAAAGATGGGCTATGTGGTAATGTTAGGTAGTGCCCTCTCGTGCAATCAGACTTGGCTGAATAATGTTCAGTCTAAAATCAGGGTTTGTTTTACCTAACAATAACCTGAGAACTATTTTCATTATTTAACCAGCTCTTGGCAACTGGTAGGGTTTTACTAAAACAAGGGCATAGCTGTGCACCTTTACACAGGCCCTTAAATAGTTACCCCCAGGACAGCTGAGGAAGATCTCCAGTCTCCGGCTAAAGATCTGACTTAGAACTTCCATGCATTGCCAGGGACAATATGACTGAAGAACCACGAAAGGTCATTTTCTTGTTTGAAATAATGGGCAAATCACCAAAATAAAATTAAAAGTATCACTCAGTTTAAGGAGTTGCCTGTTGTTATGCAGTACAAATGAGTATTCAAAATCCTTTCATCAAGTTACTAATAGACACGCTTCTGCCTGATCATGGTTAAACTTGGCTAGAAGAGACTCCTCTTTGTTCTTTAACTAAGCTTGTTTAACATCAGCTGCTCCCCCAGGTCCAAAACAATTTCCTGTGTTTGAAACTCCCCCTCCCATATGCTGCAAACATATTGCGTAACTCATCACCAGCCCCTTATACAAACTTTTCCTTGCTAATTTTTCAGGTAAAGAACCATGCCTTCCACAAAATGGCCACTCAGCCACTAGACTACAGTTCCCAAAATGCTATAGGCTTAAGGTAAAAGTTCACACTACCCTGCCAGGCTATAAGAAATCCTGACTTGTAGGTGTGCTTTAAAGAAAGCTCCATGCTACAAGGGGGATGCCCAGGGCAAGTAGTAGCTTCCAATCTTGCTGCTTACACTGTTGTATAAAGCAAGCCTACAATTTATAAATACAATATTGCCAGCCCCCAACTTTCAACAATCATGAACCAGGCCTCCCAAAATCAGGCAATTGGCCTAAAATTCATGAGCTTTTTAAATGTTAACAAACGTGTGGCTCTCTTTATGTGCTTTCTGGTTTCTGAGCCTGTAGGATACATTTGCTGCATGTTTTCCAGCTTTTTCGCCCTGATTTTACCCTGGCCTTCCTATTCCCGAAATACTTTCTCGCCTACCAAAGACCTTGGACTGAGGAAGAAAAGCTACAGGCAATCATCCAAACCAAAAAAGCCGTCGAAGGACTACTACTATTTGTATTACAGCAGCAACAACAGTTGGAGTCCCATTATACAGGCCGTGTAGCAGCAGCTAGTCGGAGACAGGCCCTGGCCTGTAGCATTATGTTCTAAACAGACAAAGGGTGAGAGAAGAGACAGCAGCACAGAGAGGGGACGTGAGCAGCAGGTCAGTGGCACAGCTGGGACTAGAACCAGGTCTCTGAGGCTCCGGCCCCTGGACTATACTGCTTCCCTAGGCAAGGTAGCATTGCTAATATATTATTCCTTGCTGTAGAATTATAGGTGCCTATTTCAGCATAATTCTAGGAAAAGTAAAGTCTCCAACAAAACAAGAAAAAGCCATTCATGCTAACATACTTGAATAGTAGATCAGACTAGAGCTGGGTGAGGGGATGTCAAGGAGGTGGTTACGGCTGCTGTGTCTAAGCTCCCACCTGAGTTACAACAGTTTGCCCTTATTTGCCCCAGCTGTCTGTGATCCTCACAAGCCCATTTACCAACTGGGGATAGCTGGAGAACCGTGTGCTCCTGCCTTTTTCCCTCCAACCCACCCCCTGCGCTGGGGACTGTGGGGAAGGAGGCCAGTTACACCAGCTCTTCGCTCACTGGGACTGCACTACAGCAGAGGACTCCCCGGCAAGGCCCTTGCAGTCCCTTTGCATGGCCTGAGTCATGCGCCGAGAGTGGAACGAGACAGAATCTATCCCGTTAGCTGATGCCAGGGAGGGATTCATGGATATCACTGGGAATGGGATTTTGCAGTTGAGTCAGATGGCTAAATTCCTGAAATCTGAGCTACGGAGAGAGAAGTGGATGGTCGTGTTTTGAAGGCAGCGACGCAAATCTTGTGTCCAAGGTGAGGCTTTTTAGTGTGTGAACAATCAGACATGAACTCTGAGGGGTGTTCGGTGTTGGCCTAATTCTGATCTCACTGAAGTCAGTGGTAAAACTCCCATTTGTTGAAATGAAGGCAGAATTAGGCCAATGCAGAGCATTGAAAAATCCCACCCTCAGCCCTGGTCTACACTGGGGGTGAATAACGTAGCTGAAGTGGGTGTACTTAGATCTACTCACCGTGGTGTCTTCACTGCGGTGAGTCGACTGCTGCCGCTCCCCCGTCGACTCCGCCTGCGCCTCTCGCGGTGCTGGAGTACAGGAGTCGACGGGAGAGCGCTCGGGGGTCGATTTTATCGCGTCTAGACTAGCTACAAATCGATCCCCGCTGGATCGATCGCTGCCCGCCCATCCGGCAGGTAGTGAAGACATACCCTTAGATTATTAAGGTTGAAGGATATACCAACTCATGCTATTCAAAGATAATATCTCTAGATTTGCAATAAGGATTTAGATTTGACCTATTTCACTGTCATAGTAACTTGGGCATTTTAATATTCTTCAGATAGGTAACTTGACTAGTAATTAAATAATGAAAACAGCCTATTCTTTCATAAATGTGCACTCTTCAGGTCTTGTATTGCATTATTGGATTAGAGAGCTGGCTGCCTGCCTGTAACAAGATTGCCTACCTGAAATTGATCTTTCTTCGGGTAGCTCTGCCCAGAGCCAGAAGAAAGAAAAATAAAGACTAGATGTATAAGTCAAAGGTGGAATTGCGGTATTTTACAGGGCTAATAAAACTACCAGAGGTTTATGCTATTTATTTTGGCTAAGTGAGGTAGTTGAGGCTATATTTACATCATTATAGTTAAAGTTGTGTTGGTATTTCCATCCCACAGATTTCTAACTCTGCCAGATATTTTATTCTGGAATGGAACCCAGTGTATAATGTCTAATTTCCAGCTGGAAAGACTTTTTAGTTCTTTAACTAGTGTCCAGAATGCTTTCCCTTTTACAAAATATTTGATACGCCAAAATATTCAAACTAGTTTTGAGTGGGAAAATCAGTTTGGGGGCATGTTTAGAAAACAACTACTGTCTTTATTAGGCAGATTGTTGTTTTGGTCAAACTCACTGGGCTGGGATTCAGGAGCTCTGGGTTTAGTTCTCAGCCCTGCCACAGTTCCTGTGGAAAGCTGGTTTGGAATTTTTTGATGAATTTTTTGTTTTTGTCTGAAAATGACAGTTCATCAAAACCAAAACTTTGTGGGCAATCTCTCGGTTTCAGTGAAACGTTTGGAAAGGCATCTCAGGTCCAGGATGGAAATTCTAGTCAAAATGAAAGCAAGAAAATAGCCCATAGCCCAGCAGTCAGGGCACTCCCCATAGATGTGGAAGCTCCAGGTTCAAGTCCCTGTTCTGAACCAGGCAGACAGGGACTTGATCCTGGGGCTCCCAAACCCAGGTAAATGCCCTGACCACCAGGCTATTGGTAATTCAGGAGTAGGTAATACAGGTGCTTTCTCCCACCCCTCATGAAAAATTTCACAATGTCTTGGCTATGTTCCAGGTGGAACGAAAATAAATTTCAAACCCTCAGTTTTTCTCAAAACAGAATTCTTTTTTTCTGACCAGCCCTATTGCTATGCGACTTGGGCAAGAAACTCAACCTTTCCATGCCTCAGGTCCCCCTCTGTGAAATGGGGATAATAACACTTGACTTCTCCTACTCTTTGTCCTTTTTTGTCTATTTCATTTGTGAGCTCTTTGTGGCATGGACAGTCTATTACTCCACATTTATACAGTGCTCACTTTCTATTTATTTTTTATTACAAGTATTTGCACTGTAAAAAAACAAAAGAAATAGTATTTTTCAATTCACCTAATACAAGAACTGCAGTGCAATCTCTTTATCATGAAAGTTGAACTTACAAATGTAGAATTATGTACAAAAAAATCTTCATTCAAAAATAAAACAATGTAAAATTTTAGAGCCTGCAAGTCCAATCACTCCTACTTCTTGTTCAGTCAATCACTCAGACAAACAAGTTTGTTTACGTTTGCAGGAGATAATGCTGCCTGCTTCTTGTTTGCAATGTCACCTGAAAGTGAGAACAGGTGTTCGCATGGCACTTTTGTAGCCGGTGTTGCAAGATATTTATGTGCCAGATGTGCTAAAGATTCATATGTCCCTTCATGCTTCAACCACCATTCCAGGGGACATGCATCCGTGCTGATGACGGGTTCTGCTCGATAACAATCCAAAGCAGCAAAGCAGTGCAGACTGACACTTGTTCATTTTCATTATCTGAGTCAGATGCCACCAGCAGAAGGTTGAGTTTCTTTTTTTCTTTTCTTCTTCAGATTCTTAAATCTTGGGTCGAGTGCTGTAGCTATCTTTAGAACTCTCACACTGGTACCTTCTTTACGTTTTGTTAAATCCGCAGTGAAAGTGTTCTTAAAATGAACAACACATGCTGGGTCATCATCTGAGACTGTCATAACATGAAATATATGGCAGAATGCGGGTAAACAGAGCAGGGACATACAATTCTCCCCCAAGCAGTTCAGTCACAAATTTTATTTACGCATTTTTATTTTTAATGAGCGTCATCAGCATGGAAGCATGTCCTCAGGAATGGTGGCCGAAGCATAAAGACACATACGAATGTTTAGCATATCTAAGTTTTACCTTTTTTGTTTTTTTAGTGCAGTTATGTAACAAAAAAAATCCACGTATAAGCTGCACTTTCACGATAAAGAGGTTGCACTGCAGTACTTGTCTGAGGTGAATTGAAAAATACTATTTCTTTTGTTTATCATTTTTACAGTGCAAATATTTATAGTCAAAAGTAATATACACTTTGATTTCAATACCAACACAGAATACAATGATATGAAAATGTAGAAAAACATCCAAAATATTTAATAAATTTCAATTGGCATTCTATTGTTTAACAGTGCGATTATATTTGTGATTAATTGTGATAAATTTTTTAAATCGTGATTAATTTATATATATATATTATACACACACACACACACAAACAAAGGCATATAATATTTTCTGAATTATTCACCATACCATTTCTTATACATCCTAACATGTTGGGGTTTTTTGTTTGTAATCTTGGGCCACACTGAGTAGAGGTCTTCATTGAGATATCTGCAATAACACCCGAGTCCCTTTCCTTAGTTGATACAGTTAATTTAGACCCCTGTAAGATGTATTAGCAATTTTTTTCTTCCACTGTGCATTTCTTTGCTTTTTTTTTTTTGACACTCATTTTCATTTCCCATCATGTTGCCATTCACCAGCTTGTTTAGGTCTCTCTGAAGTTCCTCACATTCCTCTCTGTTCCTGGCTAACCTGAATAACTTTGTGTCATCTACAAATTTTGCTTCCTCACTACTCACCCCCTTTCCAGACGATTAATAAACATATAAAACAACATGGGACTTAGTACGGAACCTTAAGACACTCCACTGTTAACATTTTCCATGATGAAGACTGAACATTTAATCCTACTCTTTGCTGTCTGTCTCCTACCAGTTTTTGATCCATGACAATACTTTGCCCTTCTCCCCATGACCACTCTGTTCTTTAGTAGCCTCTTGTGCAGAACCTTGTTAAAGGCCTTTGGGAAGGCTAAATACATTTTCAATTGGTGCTCCTTTATCCAATATTTTGTTGACCCATTTAAAGAATTTTAAGAAGTTAGTGAGACACAATTTTCCTTTGTGGAAACCATGCTGATTAGACCCTATCATATTATTTAGATTAGATATTAGAAAAAACTTTCTAACTATAAGGGTAGTTAAACTCTGGAATAGGTTTTCAAGGGAGGTTGTGGAATATCCACCGTAGGAGGTTTTTAAGAACTGGTTGGACAAATACCTGTGAGGGGTGATCTGTGTATGCTTGGTCCTGCCTCAATGTGGGGGATGGACTTGATGACCTCTCAAGGTCCCTTCCAGCCCTATGATTCTATAATCTTCCAGGTGTTCTGTTGTTCTGTTTATAATAATAATTTCAATTATTTTTCCAGCTACAGATGTAAGGCTTCCTGGGCTACAATTCTCTGGATCATCCCCATAGCCTTTTTTTAAATATAGGTACAATATTTGTGTGCTCCAGTCCTCTAGAACAACAATTGTATTTGTAAGCAGCTCAGCACTTCATACTTAGACTCCTTCAGAATTCTTGGATGTATAGCCTCTGGGATAGTAATGCACTAAATGTGGATGGAGAAATTACTGTTGTATAGCTATCTCTTCAAAGGATCATTTTTTTAGGTTGCAAAATGGAGCAGGAAAACTCAAAACCAAAGCTCCATCTCCAAAGAAAAGAAGACAATCCTGAATGGGTTTTGAAGACAGACAATGGACGAGTCACTGATGGGACATGGGTGAAATACTGGCCACACTGAAGTCAATGGTGCTAAGATCTCACCCCCCAGTCTATTCCCATCGCCACCACTGACCAACCTTGGGCAAGTCACTTGACCATTTTGTGTCACTGTTTCTCCTCCCACCTAATGTCTGTTTGGTCTACTTACACTGTGAACTTCTTGGCACAGGAGGCAGGGGCTGTCTCTGTTTGGCTGCAGCTGGCACAGTGGGGCCCCACTTTAAGTTGAAGCTCTTTGCTGCTACCACAACACAAATAATAAAGGGGGAAGATATGCAAGAGTTGATCTTAAACCATGTTTTGTAAAGTATCTTCAGAGCTCCTCATTTCACACTTTGTGCCTATTGAATAAACTAAGGACCAAGTTCTGCTCTGTCACACTAGTGTAAATCTCAAATAAATCCAATCGAGTCAACTGAGAGCACTAACTCCATCAGAGTGTGAATGAGAACATAATATAGCCCCAAATCCACTGGGTTGAAGGGGTAACAGGAACATGTTCTGTTTTGGTTTTCCTTTTTATGTCTAGGACAGTAATTAAAGGGTCCTCATCAGCATTCAAGTGGTGTGTATAGACAATTCCAACCCTAAATCCACATATCCTACCTTTAAACATCTAAAGGGGGCTTTTAAAGATCTATTATAGGCTATATATTACAAGATTAACCTAGGGAGCAAGGATGGCCTACTATGTCATTCACCTCTGGTTCAGAGATCTGGGTTGGATACCCAGATACTTCCTGTGTGACTCTGGAGATGAGTCCCTTAGGACATGTTTATACATCCAGCAGGATCACATGGCAGCGAGTCTGAGAGTGGTCTACAGACTTGGGATGGTAAGGCTCACAGCATGGTGCTAAAAAATAGCGGTGTAGATGCTTGGGCTCTGAAGCCCGCCCTCCTCCCTCAGCTTCAGCATGGGAGCTCCTGCCTGAGCCCGAACATCTACACCATAGTGCGAGCCTGAATCTGCAGACCTGGGCTCTGAGACTCATTGCCATAGAACCGTGCTTGCAGTGTGGACACACCCTAGAAGTCTCCCTGGGCCTCAGCTCCCCATCTGTAAAAGTGGGATAATACTTCCCACTGATAATCAGTGATGGGCTGTGAGGGTAAAGCCCATCACTGATTATTAGTGGGATGAGGCCAACACAAGTGCACAGATGCCTTGGGGGGACGACAACAGGGAGCTTAAGATAGGACTTCAGCTAAATAATGAATAGATATGAAGTAAAGTGTCCTCTACTCTAAAGCGACACACTGAATCAGAGATTTTCATAGTAAAGGATTCTAAAGAGAGGCTTAAATCCTTATTTTGAAGGGAGTATTTACATATGCATTGGCAGCAGGATATGTCTCATCTGGAGTGAAGAGAGGTGAAATCAAGCAAATCTATTCAAAATGATCTGGCTGAAGGATTTTATACTGGTTGTGGTGGGAGGGCGGGGAGGCTTCCACCCTCCCCCAGTCCACCTCTGTTTTACCAACTATGCTAAGAAGTTGTTTAGGCTAAAACCATACTCTGTTTTACTAAAGGTTAAGAGTTTCATTTCACCATGTCTGGCAAACTGGGATTTAACCATTCTGCAGCTGTGCTCTTCTACAGAGGTGACATACCTGAGACACACGGCAGCACTGAAGGTGCATTTTTCTCCATGTCTCTGGTAAACTGAAGTGGTTAACAGGAAAACTTTTCTGGGAGAAAAGCAATATGGATTATTACAGGAAAACAGGAACATTTTTTCCTGCCTGTGATCTTATCACACCCCAGCTGGTGTTGCACATAGCAAAGAGGGAGAGAGGTACACCATTGTGTCCTGGAATATGTGATGCCAAAAATACCTAGAAAATTGAGCTTTCTAGCTTTATATTTGCCAAATTCCCTCCGTTCCCCCAAATGAATCAGCTCATAAACGTCTAGGACTATGTTCTGCACTAGGCTGCATGCACAGATGTGTGTTAAGGTATGGGAATCCATGAAGGTATCCAAAGAGAGAATTTGGTTTCAAAATCTGAAAGCCAGATGTGAGCATTCAGATATGTACTTTTTTTTTTCTTTCTGTAAGTAAATAATTGCAGACTAGTGATAAACAGCTCTAATATCTTGTGGAGTGATTCACCCTTGGTCAAGTCCTGAAAGGCACTATTGATCTGAACTACATAGGCATTTCTAGTGTTCACTCCTGTGTAGAGTTTGAGTGCCTCTTGGAGTCAGTGGGAGCTGCAGGCACTCAGCACCACTCTGGATCTGGCCCCTATTGGTATGGAAGTAACAAATGATGGGTAAACAGCGCAAAACCACAGGAGTACATTGTGGGCAAAGAAACCTCACACGGTATGCAACGTGGGGGGGCATCTGGAAGCAGAAAGTACTTGGCTACTATCCAGACTCAATTCAGTTAATCCAAATTTCTGTCCACAAGAATCACTAAATGATTAATCTACATGGAGAACCTACTTAAACAAGTTTCACTAGCAAAAGTGAGGAATCTCTAAATGTTGATTTTCTATATTGACTAATTGCAGTGGTGAAAAACAGCATGATATTTTAACCATATGAGAACAAATACACATGGTGGCTGTATCAAATCTTGGTTCAAGGCATAGGAATACTTGGAAAGTACTGCATATCTGATTTACTGCTTGATGGACAGTCTCATGCTCTTTAATGTAGATGTAATGTGTAACATTTTTTTCAAGTTTCCAAAATTTGTTTGCGCTTTAAAACTTCAAGGTTTTTCAATAGAGAAGGGTCCAAGCCATGAAGTTTGGATCCAGATCCAAACTCTCAGGGTGTTCAGAACCAGAATCTTTACCTCTATCCTTCCTAATTTGGCAGACATGGGGTTAATTTGGGTTTCTTTTTCTTATTTCTTCTAAAGCAACTGAAAATTATAGTGGTATTTTTGCATCCTTCCTTCCTTAGTACGTGAAATCAACCTAGAATTCTCTTTCATTGACTGTTAATTTCCAGGCTATATACTTGAGAGCTGAGACAGAACTAGAAACAGGGATCATATGAAACGGATTAGCTAGCAGTATCTCATGGTATCTGTGCAATTACCCCTTTCCGCTATAACTCTTTTTCTCAACAGAAATCAAACCAGAATCTCAGATCAACCGGAGCAGCTCCCTTGCCTAGCAGTCTTGCCATATTGGTATTACAAAAAAAGTTCTATTGACTTATCCTGTCAAATGTTGGAATAAAAGTCCAGGGCCCTTGTTCTCCATGCTGCTGCGGAGTCTGTGGTGGGTAAGGGGGCAGAGGGTACGAACAGGATAAGGTGGCTGTGCAAGATGTTCCAAGAGTTGTTCCTGCGGGGAGATGATCCATGTACCTGCCAATTTCTCCTCTGCAAAAATCCTGTGCTCCCCATGAGCTATGTAGAGAAAGGGGGCACAGTCAGGTAGTGAGAGAGCAAAGTTAGTGAACAGCATCTTTAAGTAGCGTGTTCTCCCCCTCTTTCATGGACTCTGACGTGTCAAACTACCAGATTAATGCCTGCTGCTTGGAGCAGCACATGCTCATCCCGCTTACAGTGAGTCCCATCACAAGGGTCACACAATACAGACACTGGCCAACAGCCAATGGCACTTTGGCTGCAAGTTGGCAGTGGTGCCATTGCTGGAGAGGGACCCTACCGCACAACTGGCTGGGGCACTGCAGTGCTGGGGCCAGGTTTCCTGCAGGTACCCCATTCTTGCAGCTTTTGCTGGCCTCAACCCAGGCTGCACCAGATCTCTGCTGGTCCCATGAAGCAAGTAACTGCAGGCCAATGGCCTCACAGCAAAACCTGCATGGGCTCATATGACATTATTGACATAATCTGTAACTGTATAGATCACTGTTGCAACCGCTGTTATATATTTGCAGCAAATATTGTATAAAGGTTGTCATGTAAGGGGTCTATGGAGAGGTTATGGTTTGCTGGTTATGATTATGCTGTCTATACGTGTGTATCATTTTTGTAGTTAAAATTATGAATATTGGCTCTATACTCTCTGTATTTCAAACATATGCTACGCTTCTGGGCGACACCCCAGACAAGTTGGTGTCAGCTCTGCCTAGCCTTCTTGATGGCCCATTAAGGACCATCAGCTATACAAGTGACCCATTGAGAGAAGGCAGATATACCTTGTGACTCAGCAAGGTATGCAGGGACATGCCTATGGACAGAACTCTGAGGTTCTTCCATGCCATGTGATGGACAGCTTGTCTTTGGGACAAAGAAAGCAGAGACCACATGGCAAGAGACTATAAAAAGCTGCTGCAGCTCCTCCATCTGGTCTACAATCCCGCTTCTTACCTCTGGAGGGACTTTGCTACAAACAGAAGCTCTACACAAAGGACTGATGACCCTTCCCAGCTGTGGATATACTCCAGAGACTTGATTTGAACCTGCAGTTTATTCCATCACTGCTACAAACCTGAACCAAGAACTTTGCCATTACTGTGTGGAATTGATTCCATTTAACCAACTCTTGCTCTCATCTGTATCTTTTTCCTTTTACGAATAAACCTTTAGATTTTAGATTCTAAAGAATTGGCAACAGCGTGATTTGTGGGTAAGATCTGATTTGTATATTGATCTGGGTCTGGGGATTGGTCCTTTGGGATCAAGAGAACCTTTTTTCTTTTACTGCAGTATTGGTTTTCATAACCATTTGTCCCCATAATGAGTGGCACTGGTGCTGATACTGGGAAACTGGAGTGTCTAAGGGAATTGCTTGTGTGACTTGTGCTTAGCCTGTGGGGCAAATCCAAAGTCTTCTCTGTTTGGCTGGTTTGCTTTGCCTGGGTGTGCAAAGGAATCCCAGCCTTGGGCTGTAACTGCCCTGCTTTAAGCAATTTGTCCTGAATTGGCACTCTCAGTTGGGTCCCACCAGAACCAGCATAGTTACAGCTCGTGATTATGTTGCTTCTCTTTGCCATAGTTTGATGGGGGAAAGCAAACATGTGATGCTAGGTTCTATTTGCTTCTTCCAACTAAACAGCCGCTCCTCAACCCACAATGTTTATAGCCCAGCCATAGAGCGAATGAATCAATTTTCCTGCTTCAATACTATGTTATAGGAGTTCTGTGAAGTTACTACATTAAAAACGCTGATTATTATTGATTTAAACGACTGATTACTATGATTGCTTGTGCCTGGTCTGTCAATACATATAGATCCTCTGCATTTCTCTTTTACATAGCTTATCTTTGGCCATTGCTGTGTCTTTGCCCATTGCTATGATTCTGCAGTTCTTCTAGGGTGCTTCTCTCTTGAATAGCTTTACACTGGGTTTAACCTGTGCAACATGCACTGTGTTACTATCCAAACTGGTCACTGGATTGCACCATTGCTCCAAATAAATGTATCAGAAAGCCAATGCAACATCTGAGAGATGGTGATTCTCAGAGATTTGGCTATTTCATGACTATTTAAAGGCCCCTGTATTGTCTTTCCCCAAAACCTCACCAGAAGCATGCACCTCCTCTGCAGATGGGCCATGGGTCATTTGCAGGTTTAAACTACAGTAGAATCTCAGAGTTACGAACACCAGAGTTACTAACCGACCGGTCAACCACGCACCTCATTTGGAACCGGAAGTTGCCATCAGGCACCAGAGACCAAAAAAAAAGAGGGGGAAATACTGTACAGTACAGTACATTGTTGAAAATAAACTACTAAAAAAAGGGAAAGTCTAAAAAAAAGATTTGACAAAGTAAAGAAACTGTTTCTGTGCTTCTTTCATTTAAATTAAGATGGTTAAAAGCAGCATTTTTCTTCTGTGGTAAAGTTTCAAAGCTGTATTAAGTCAATGTTCAGTTGCAAACTTTTAAAAGAACGTTTTGTTCAAAGATACGAACATTTCAGAGTTAGGAACAACCTCCATTCCTGAGGTGTTGGTAACTCTGAGGTTCTACTGTAGTATAAATGGTGGCTTCTGTGTAACTTGAAATCTTTAAATTATGATTTGAAGACTTCCGTAACTCAGCCAGAGGTTAGGGGTCTATTACAGGAGTGAGTGGGTGAGTGCCTGTGGTCTGCAATGTGCAAGAGGGTCACACTAGAGGATCATGATGGTCCCTTCTGATCTTAAAGTCTATGAGGTGCTTGACCAAGTCAGTCCAGAGGTAGTGCAACACAGTGCTATTGGGAAATCTGGTCTTGAGACTCTTACTCACTTCCCCACTTGCACAACCGGGAAACTCTACAACTTAGCTCAATTTGATTTCCAGGAGGAGGGACCACCTGATATTGCAGGACAGTGATTCCTAACACACATTTCGGAGCACTACTGATGAACTCTGGAAGGCTGGCATCCAGCCCTTTGGCATCTGGAAACACAGCCATGATGTGAGGGCCTTATGAGGGGGTAAGAGGAAAAGTTGGGGGAATCCTTCGGTTAGTGAGGGTCTTGAAGGATCCCCCTGTGGAAGGAAGATAAATCATAGGAGGATATGGTAAGCAGGAGCAGATTCCACTTTGAAACGGCTGCATCATGCCACGTTAGAAAAGAAGCTAGGTCATTTTAACAAGCCAAAGCTGTTAGCTCATCCCCAAGCTCTCTGGTATCCTGACTTCTAGTTCTCCAGACACCAGTATGATGCTGCCCATCTCCACATGGATCATTAGCTTATTCCCTATACTCAACTTCACTGGCTCCCAATCCACTCCACGATCTGGTTCAAAATTGCCTTACTAGTTTTTAAAGCCCTGTGCACTCACTTCAGTCTGCCCTATGGAGCCTCTGGTTCTATCAGATCAGGGTTCTCTACCCATTTAGTGCTAGTCTTCCCTCTCCTTTTTTGGGGGGAGGGGATCATTGTGCAAGAGCCTTCTCCACTGCAGGTCTTGCCATTTGGGACTGCATTCCTGTACCTTTCTGCCTCACCAACTCTGATCATTTCATAATTCAGCTGAAAATATTGCCCTTCTCCCTTGTTTATTCCTTCTCACTGCTAGTCCTTCATTAGAGAGTTACTCTAAATAATATAGTTTCAGAATTAAGTAAAGTGTTTTGCAACTGGATTGCATGAAAGACATGTTGTAGAGCCAAGTAAAAGCTTAATATTGATGGATCTTATTACTGGATTTTCTGTTCTTTATTTACCCTTTTCCCCCAAGTTTAAAAGAAGGGTAACTACATAATGAAAAAGAAATGATATACTACTGTATTGTACCAAAGGCCCTCCCTTCATTGAGGGAATTCGCTCCCTTGGAAGTCAATGGGATGCTTGCATGCACAAAGGATGCAGGACTAAGCCCAGTACAGGGAGCACAGATGCTCTTTTTTGAAGAAATAGGGGTGCAAAGTTTATTTCATTGCAAAATACATTATGCAAATATGAAAGTTATGCTTCATAACCATACTTCTACTGTGATCTAAGATGCTCTTATTATGATATACTGATTTAAAAAAATAAATCTGTATTTTTAAAATGTATCCTAAATGAAATAAAGGCTAGATGTAAGGAGGAAATAACTTAGTCTTGCAACTTGCCAAATATACATGATTCATTCAGCCCATTTGTTACGACTGCTCAGTCATTCTTTGGGTCTCTCTGTTTGAATTATTTTCCAGACTTGAACTCACTGCTTACAAAATGGATTAGCGTCAATTAAGAGCGCAAAGATGTGTGGCAGTCCTGTGTTGACAAAAGGCCTATGCTGATCTTCCTGGCTCTGATATAATGGTGCACAGCATTTATGTCTGATGAATGATTGTGTTCAGTGCATATATCTTTGCATGTTGGCTAATGGCTTTTGAGGCTTTTATTTATATGCCATTAAGCAGAGGTACAATATTTTAATATAGATGGGAACTGCTTTATGTTTTGCATACATATTTTAAAAATAAGTATAATAATTTGTATGCTGACACTGTTTTGAGTCTTATTTTTATGTAGAACCTGAGTCAGCTGTGCTCTCTGTTTTTTAAATCTTTGAGAGGGAGCAGCAAGGAGGGATGGGGAAACCAAATAATGGACTGGGCATAAGAGCTCTCCTGCACTTTTTCATCAGTTAGGGTGGCAACCCACAACATATTTTGAAGTCTGCACACAATAATACTTAGCGCTTTACAAACATTTGATTAATCCTCCAAATGTCCCGGTGAGGTATGTATTATTCCCATTTAACAGATAGCAAAACTGAGGCAGAGCTTAAGTGACTTGTCCAAGCCCACAAAAAGAATCTGTGCCACAGCCAGAATTCAAACTCCGGCATTTCTGACACCTTGTGCCATGCTCAGAACACTAGACTACACTACTCTTACAGCTCTTTTGTCTGTGAGTGCTATTTAGAGAAATGTATGGCGCATAAATCAAGGACAGTATCCAGCATATAAAGTTACGAACCATTATTTGTATTTTAAACTAATTTGGGGATTTATTTTGTTAAAGGATAACAATATGAATCCTGTTGCAAGACTTTAAAAGATGTGGGAATCTACAGATATGGGAGGAGGACAAAAGGACATGATTATGGAATATTAGCAAAAATAAAACTTTTTTGGGGCAGGGGAAAGAGGACAACTATGTTTTCCCTATATGTGCCATTGCAGAGAAAGTAAGATCTACTGATTAGAGCACAGGTCCATTCCTTGCCTTACTAGTGTAATCTTGTGTAATCTTGTAAAACTTGTGTAATCTTGGGCAAACCATTGTGCCTAAGAGATTGGTGTTTCTAGAGTGTTTATAGCTGGTGCCTCCTCTTTCACCTGATTCTAGCACTTAAACATAAACAATGGGGTAATTATCAAGGTCAGTTGCACTATGGAAGGTTGCTTGTTTGAATTTTTGCCTTGGTAATTTGAATGGCAGTAAGAGCTTTGTAACAAACAAGGAAAAAGAGTAGTGTTTCATCCATGACCATGTATAGTAGGCATGTCAGCAGTGTGAAATTGCAAGCCTTTGACATACCTCTGTGCAGCGGTCCATCAGAACTATAAAAGGGCAGAATATCAGTGGGAAGTAGGCATCTCAAAGGCCATGGAAGAGATGCACAGTGTGAGCCAAAAAACATGTGCATAAGATCACATTTGAGGCTGGGATTTTCAACGAAGCCAAAGGAAGTTAGGTGTCTAAATCCCTCTGGAATTCAGTAGAAGTTGGTGTCAGGGCTGGACCATGGGCGGGCTGTGTGCACTGGACAGCTGCTAAGTTGCAGTCAGGAAACAAGTAGTGGAGTTGAGACTGAGCCAGGTCACAATGCCAGAAGTCAGGATCAGGCACCAAGTTGCAGGCAGATAGCAGAGTCAGGGTCGAGCTAGGTCAGGATACCAGGAAGTCAGGGTCAGAAACTAAATTGCAAGCATAGGGCAAATAAGAATGGAGATGGCTCAGGATATCAGGAAGTCAGAGTCAGATGCCAGGTTATAGACAGAAAGTAAATAGCAAAGGACAAACCAGGGTCAGAAACCAGAGTCTAGGGTCTGGAGCAGAAACAGGTGAGCAGTCCGCGTTGTCGCTCAGGCAGCTCCCCTAGTTTAAATACTATAATCGGCCAATCCGTGGTGTGGGGTGCCAGGGGAGGCCACTCAGGAGCTATTGGGCAATATTTCCTTCAGCGCCTCAGCATAAGCTTCCAGTGGGGAGGCGGCAGCAGTCTAGAACCCTCATGGTCCCAGCTTCTAGTCCTGCAGGTTCTTACAGTTGGGTACCTTAGAAAATCTCTGTCTAAATCCTTAAGGGTTTATTCTCATTTCTTATATGCACATATTACTCCCATGAATGTCAATGGGAGGCGTTCTATGTACAGGCACTGAGGGGAGAATAAGCTTCTTTGTACGCTCTTTGCTGTTGGTGTTCCAGTGGTGAGGAATCTGCTAGAGATGGCTGTGAGGAGCAACCTTCTGTTCCAGATCTGGTTTTCCAACTCTACAAATTTTGGTGGTGTGTGTTTGTACAAAAACCCATACAAGAGGGCTGGAAGATTTGGATTCTGATCTGTCTGACTTCTAATCCCACCAAAGTTCAGTGTGTTTGGATCTGGGATTCTGATCTGGGCCCATCTCTAGAAATCACATACTAATTAAGCCGGGCTGGTTCAAAACAACAATATGACACAGCTCTTCAATACTCTCTTAATCTGTTTCTATGGCCAAAGAAGAAAGTAACATGGTCTCTCTGACATCAGGTACTTTGTTCTATTGCAGCCTGAATGTTTTTTATGTTATTACCTAGGGGTACATGAAAGGACTTCGTGCTTGTACAACTAAACTGGATCTTTATTATGAGAACTACTTACTGAAGTGCTGCAACTGCAGCTAGCATTCCAGCCATGTGAACACAGACTGACTTCTGGTGCCTCCTCTAAATTCTTCCCTCATGCAACCTGTTCTCCTCCCTCTAAATTCCGTGCAGGTTGCTACCCAATACACTACTAAAAGCGACAGTTTCCTTTGGATGAGAAATATGAATATTTTTAAAATACTGATATCTTAATACTAACTTACTGCAATGCATAGCTAGATCATTATGGGGATATTAAATCAATCCAGAGGCAAAGAAAGAAGGAAACATCTCACATCACTGTGAGCTCCCCACCCTTCTGACCACTGCTAGCAGCAGAGATAGGGCCCTCCAGACTCTTTGGCCAATGGAATATTTGCTGCTATTGCAAAGGGGGGGGGGAGGGGGGAGAGAGAATGAGATAGAGCAGTGGTTCTCAACCAGGGGTACAAGTACCCCAGGGGATACCCAGAGGTCTTCCAGGGGGTACCTCAACTCATCTAGATATTTGCCTAGTTTTACAACAGGCTACATAAAAAGCCCTAGCGAAGTCAGTACAAACTAAAATTTCATACAATGACTTGTTTATACTGCTCTATATACTATACACTGAAATGTAAGTACAATATTTATATTCCAATTGATTTATTTTATAATTATATGGTAAAAATGAGAAAGTCAGCAATTTTTCAGTAATAGTATGCTGTGACACTTCTGTATTTTTATATCTGATTTTGTAAGCAAGTGAGTTTTAAGTGAGGTGAAACTTGGGATATACAAGATAAATCAGACTCCTGAAAAGGGTACAGTACACTGAAAAGGTTGAGAGCCACTGAGATAGAGGAATGAGATGGGGATCCTGGAAAACGTTCTTAAAAAATACTCAGGAATTCAAAATTTAAAATAATCTGAGACAATAAAGGAAGATGATATGCTGATATCTTGCTAATTAATAACACCAAACAATAACATGACTGAACTTAAAATTATGCATGCTGAGCATACTCTCTACCTGACTTCTATGTTCATAGATTCCAAGGCCAGAAGTGACCATTGTGACCATCTAGTCACAGAACTCCCCAAAATAATTCCTATAACAGATCTTATAGAAAATCATCCCCTCTTGATTTAAACATTACCAATGATGGAGAATCCACCAGAACCCCTGGTAAATTGTTCCAGTGGTTAATTACTCTCACTGTTGAAAATGTACACTTTATTTCCCATCTGAATTTGTCTAGCCTCATCTTCCAGCCATTGGATTATTTTATGCCTTTCTCGGCTAGATTGAAGAGAAATATGTGTTCACCATGTAGGTACTTAATGACTGTAATCAAGTCACCCCATAACCTCCTCTTTGTTAGACTTAAGGAGCTCAATCTATTTAGTTTATCTCTATAACATGTTTTCTAATCCTTTAATCATTCTAGTGGCTATTCTCTGAACCCTTTCCAATTTATCAACATCTTTCTTGAATTGTAAACACCAGAACTGGACGCAGTATTCCAGTAGCAGTCACGCCACTGCCAAATACAGAGGTAAAATAACCTCTCTACTCCTACTCAAGTGTCTCCTTTTTATGCATCCAAGGATCACATTAGCCTTTGGCCACAGTGTTGCACTAGACACTCATGTTCAGCTGATTATCCACCATCACCCCCAAATCATTTTCAGTCACTGCCTCCCAGGATGGAGTCCCCCATCCTGTAAGTATAGCCTACATTCTTTGTTCCTAGATGTATACATGTACATTTAGCTGTATTAAAATGCATATTGTTGGCTTGACTTAGCCTATCAAGCAATTTAGATTGCTCTGAATCCGTGACCTGTCCTCTTAATTATTTACCACTCTCCAAATTTTTGTATCATCTGCAAACTTTATCAGTGATGATTTTATGTTTTCTTCCAGATCATTGATGAAAATGTTAAATAGTGTAGGGCCAAGGACTGATCCCTGAAGGACTACTCTAAAAACACACTCGTTTGATGATGATTCTCCATTTACAATTATATATTGAAACCTATCAGTTAGCCAGATTTTAATCCATTTAATATGTGCCATGTTAATTTCATATCTTTCTAGTTGTTTAATCAAAATGTCAAGTCAAATGCCTTTTCAGAAGTCTAAGTATATTACATCAACACTATTACATTTTTAAGCCAAACTTGTAATCTCGTCCAAAAACGATTGACGGGATCTACTTTCCATAAACCCATGTTAATTGGCATTAATTATATAACCCGTAGAGCCCCACGTCCGCCGCTCCATTATCTTGTCTGGGATCAATGTCAGACTGACAGGTCTATAATTAGCCAGGTCACACCATTTATCCTTTTTAAATATTGCCAGAACATTAGCTTTCCCAGCATTCTGAGACTTATTGAAAATTAATGTTAACTGTCCAAGAAGCTTCTCAGCCAGCTCTTGTAAAACTCTTGGATGCAAGTTATCTGGACCTGCTAATTTAAAAATGTCTAACTTCAGTAGCTGCTCCTGAGATACTAGTGGGATGGAAAGAGTGTTTTCATCATCCATATGATATGACTACATCATTTGCCTTTTTTCCCCCAATACAGACCAGAAATATTTTTTGAACACTTTCTGCCTTTTCTGAATTATTATTGATCATTCAGTACCAATATTACAATTCTTTTTGTTCCTATTATGCTTTTAAAAACTCCTTATTGCCTTTAAGTCTGCAGGCCACAGGTTTCTCCTTGTGTCCCTTTACTTCCCCTATTAATTCTCTAGAATTCCAAGCTTCTGACTTATATTCATTAATTATATATATATATATAAAAGTAATCCATTTTTTTAAATAACCAGTAAGTTAATTTTACACACTGTAGCCTTTACACACTGTAGCCACTGCAGCTCTTTAACGTGGCTGTGCCATCGCAGCACCAGAGCAAAAAACCCACCGCCATTGTCTACACTGCCACTTTACAGCCCTGAAACTTGCAGCACTCAAGGAGTTGTTTTTTCACACTGCAAGCGAGAAAGTTTCAGCGCTGTAAAGTGGCAGTGTAGACAAGGCCTTAACCAACACAAGGTAAGATCCTAATGAAGACAAGGCAATTTGTAGCTTTCACTTGTGTTAGCAGGTTGAGATAAAGCCTATGGAGGAACCTAGGGTTAGGGTGGACCTGCTAACCTGTTAAAACTACAAAATGTTTTGACTTCAATAGGATTTTCCTCATCTCCATTACGACGTTAGCAAATGTGGTAAAAACACACCTCTTTTCCTAGTAAAGACAAGGCCTCAGTGTCTATCCCAAATTCTGAAGGCCTTTGAAAATCTCAACTTCTATCTGTTACCACCAGTTCGCAAGATAGAATATAAGAGAGAGCAGGAAACAAAAAAATGTAATAAAATATAAGTTTATGTAGCATTTCAGGCCAAATTCATCTTTTGTGTAAGCCATTGTAGTTAACATGCAATTATGTCATTGGGCATACACCAGGGATTAATATGGCCCATTAAAACTTGAAATCAAAACATCTACATCTTCCTCCCCCTCAACAATCACTATCAAAAAAGGAAATATAGCTTGATTAGTGGCTCTTAGTATGGTTTAACCCATTTCTTGAAAGTCACTAATAGAACCTAAAGGTTTATCTCCAAAGAGAAATAAAAAAGTATGTTGCTTAATGTGTAAGATACAGAGCCAGAATCTTTCTCTAGTGGTTCCACAAAGATATGCAGATCCTGATTTAGGGAGCTGAGAATGGCATTGCCCTGATCCGTTTGCCCTAAAGGGGTTGTCTCACCTCTGCTGTCCTAATGCTTTACCTCACACAGCCATCGTGCTCTGGTCATTTACTCGTTTAAATGAATTGGTCGAGCAAGCTGGATTACACTGGAATGGCACTGATCCTGATGCCTAGAGCTAATCCGACCTTAATTAGAAACCTTGCATTAAATGCATTTTAAATGCCATAAAAGATTAAGCCATTGTGATGAGATGAAAGAAGTCATGGGGAGGAGGAGGGTTAAAAAAGAGATGATTAGTGGGTATCAGGTGTTGCATTTCTGCTATGCTTTTAAATAAAGTAAACTGAGCAAAAAATTTTAATAGGGGATCGAGTGACAAACTTGGGGCCAGATTCTGATTATTCTTGCGTGAGGGCCCAATCCAATATCCATAGAAATCAGTGGGTGTCTTTCAATTGACTTAAATGAGTTTTGGATCAGGCCCTAAGTGCTTGTGGGGAGGGAGAATTGCAGAGAGCCCTTTCTCTTCATATTTTTGTGCACTTACATCCAGAACAGCCAGAACTCAATTGCTAACATTTTCTGAGCCATAGTGCAACCAGTAGTAGACAGGGATGGAATAGGTGGGGCCATGTTATGACCAACCTCTTCCATATCACTTAGCAAAATGGAAATAACAATGAGTTTGTCGACTCAGAGGTTTTTTGATTTAAGTTAATTGATTGCCAGTTAATTTGACTTAGCTAACTCATTTTTATACACAAGGCTGGATGCTCTACAAACATTTGTGGAGTGTCCAGACTAGCATGCCTAAACATGTTAGCTGTCTCAAGCTAATTGGCAATCAATTTACTTAAGTTAAAAACTCTAGTGTAGACACAGGATACTGAGAACAGCGTATACTATCCCTACAGAAAAGGGTGCAAATATTGACCTTCAGTGTATATTTCTAGAGCAAGTATCGCTGTGGTATCTAAATGCACTCAGATTTCAAGGACTATGCTGTAGCTATAGATGCCAGAGTCACTCTCTCACTGGTACTTTGGGTCTTTTTGCAGCCACTTGTTTGTGGTACCCTTAAACAATGATGAGATCTCATGGAAAACTGTCTAATTAGTCCACTCACCTAGAACTCATCCATAAAGTTACTGCCCCCTCTTCCTTCAATTCTTCCTTCAAGATCCGCTTCTGTAATGGTGCCTAGAAGAAATCAGCCATACAATCATGACTTGCTTGATCTATAACCATGCATAGCTGATTTTATTCGTTTTTAAAAATGCATGCACAAACAAAACCAGAAACCACTTTCAAGTGATATAGAACTACCATGTTGCACAGTGGCTAACCTATATGAACATATGATCTTCTGTCTGTTACCCTTGTCCTCACTCCCCCATTCTCCCATTTTGTTTGTCACACTCCATTTTAGCATCTTGTTTCCAAACAGATTGTAAATTCCTTGGGGCAGGGACTGTGTGTCTTCCCTGCATGCATGTAGGGGGAGAAGAGGGAGAGGGATGGGGGTATTCCATCTTGCATAATGGGGGCCACGATTCTGAGTATAACTGTAGTATAAATAATAATTAGAGGGTTGCACACTTTGCTGCTTTCATAGGCCAAGGTCATTGCACAAATCAGGGACTTCTTGCATACCTTCATTCCCCCTATAAGCTCCTTGTGTACAGTACAACCCTCCCATTCCCACTCTATTTCAGGGACTCCCTGCAACCCGACTTCTCCCCTCCCCCTACCCAGATGCAGGGGGCCCATGTCCCCCTTCCAGTTTTCTGATTTTGATGAAAATCAGTAGGGTTCTGCCCACTGATGCCTAAAAACCTTCCCTGAAATTCTGGAATTGATCAGATGTGGTATTCAAAAGTTATCACATTGCAGACAGGCAGAGAAATGGCACTGAGTTGCAAGAGAGCCTTGCTTTGTTTGACCATTTATTAGTATTATTATCTGTATCAATTACCAGTACATATTACATTCTCTAGAGGTCTTTCTCTGATTCTTTATTACTAGCCATTTGCATTGCATCAGTAAGTGTTGATGTGGAATCACAATATCACGCAGTATGGATGCAGCTTTTTGATACCAAAATCACAACATAGTGTCATGGCATCAAATCATGATTACTTTGCAGTTCAGAGCAAGCAAATCTCCAGCTGTTAAATGATGATTACCAGTGCCTTATGCCTGGACTCACCAGTGTGTGTCTCTGGCATTCATCTCCACAAAATGTGAAATGTGGTATGAAGATAAAATAACACTGTCAAGAAGAGACAGTGCTGGAAACAGATTTGGGGGGTATTATCTAAGCATGACTCCTTTATGGACACTCCTCAAGCATTGTGCTGTATAACCTTTTCTTCCCCCTTCATCACTCTTTCAGCAAATTAACATAGATTGTGATCATCTCATTGTGAGATTATGTCCCTGGTGCACAGATCTTTGTCAAATGGTGGGAGATGGTACAAAAATGGCTGAGTGATGCACTGACTTTTGACAATGACCTGAAAGAGAATTATTTTCACTAAGTATTTGATTATGAGTGAAATAACAGATCCAAGGAACATGTTGACAATGTATGATCTGAAATAAATATATTTTTCTTTCTCACTTTTAAAAGTAAATTTCTCGTGCTATAGCGATGTAAAAAATGGTCTGCCTAGAGAGACAGAAATCCTCTCTACCCAGAACAAGTGCAGCACAGAGCACAACGGACGTGCCTGCCAACACACCTCAGCATTAGTGTGGAGCAGGGAGCACGTGCTCAATGCCGGTTCAATCCTTGGCTTCTGGGTCAAGACTGCTAATGAAGCTGCGTGTTAGAACTAACTGTAGTGATGGTTTTTGTGATGTAGGCCCCCTGCTGCTAGGATTAGACTGAGACCACTAAACTCACTTCATATAAACTCTAGTGTTAGATGGCAACAAGACGTATTGACATAGGCCTGATCCAAAGACCACTCAAGCAAACAGGAGTCTTTCTACAGACTCCACTTGCCTCTGCACCAGGCCCATTATCCAGATTTGAGTTAGTACCAAGCAAAAGGTGGAAGTTGCTGTGTCCTCACAGTGGGGGAAGCAGAGGGGGAATGTTATTGGTCCCCCTGACAAGATAAACAGGCTAAAATGCAAGTGAAGAGAAGAGGAGAATCAGGCAACTCTGTTTCTCTCTCCAGGGGATGAGGGGCTGTTTGTTTGGTTAGTGTTGTTTATCAACAACACTTGTGTACAGGAAAGCGATGAATGGAGTACCACTAACATTGGATTACCACCTATTAAGGTCAGAAATTAAGCTGAGGTGCACAACTGAAGTAGACTCAAACCAAAGCTCAGGACACGTACACATTTTGGGGAAACTATTATTGTTTCTTTATATGACAGTAGTGCCTAGGAACCAAACTTTGCAATTGTGTAATATCATTCTCCAAAACCTAATGTGAACATACTACAGATTCCCATAAGAATGAAGTTTCCATTTCTCCTGCATGTTTATACCTCCTGTTATTTTCTAAACAACAGACCTGGTTTTGATCTCTACATCTAAGCACAACATCTTGGTGTGTTATTTTTTTAAAATAAATATTTAGCCTTTCTAATATGTCTTTTCCTCTCCAGAAAACTTCTTTAAATATGTCTGCCTTTCATCTCCAAAGCAGGGAAGTATGCTTTCATCTTGCATCTCTAGATGTACTTGTCTCACTTCCTTAAAAAAAAAAAATCTTATAGCCCAAATGCTGTTCAGAACCCTGTGTTCCAGTTCTCTCTATCCTCAGTAATGTCTCTTTTTTCCACTGTCCCTCTCTCAAAAAAGATGAAATTAGAAAAGGCATATACTTTTATACAGTATGTGGTAAAATAACTGCATTCAATGTATGACAAGAATAAAGATAAATGTACGTTTTGGATGTGATGTTAGCCCATATGCTGTAGAAAATACATGTAAAATATGAAGGAAAGAACCTCTAGAAGTAGTAAAGGGATTTTATTGTCTTTAGAGATCACTTTAAAATTGGGTGAAACAAAATAATTATGCAAAATTGATAGTTAATTTGAAAGCGCCCTCTCCACCCAAGGCAGTTCAACATATAGTACTGTGAAATACAGAGCCATTTCTTGTTCTAATAGAAGCTGCCAGAGTCTCTGTTTTCCACAAAGATACTCTTTGAAATCACTGTTTCAAATCACATGCCACTATTCAACTCTGGTGGCCAAAATCATACATTTCAGTAAAATAATGTTGTTCCTGTATATTTACATTGTATAAATAGTATGAGGAATTTCTCTGCATGGTGTATAATATTTTACTGGTGGTAAATGAAAATGGTAGGGAAATTACTCAAAACCACCAGGCAGCGTGGCGTTTCAAAGGCATTTCAAAGTAACCTCAGCTATGCAAATAATGCTACAACAGTAATACATCACTGTTAATCATTTCAGCCTTTGTCTACACTGGCACTTAGTCGGCAAAACTTTTATCATTCAGGGTATTAAACCCCACCCTCCACCCCCCCGAACGACAAAAGTTTTACCGACGAAAAGCACCGGTGTGAACAGTGCTTTGTCGGCGGGAGAGCTTTCTCCCGCCGACAAACAGCAGCTATACTGCGCGCCTTTTAGCGGCATGGCAGTAGCAGCACAGCCGTGTCGCTAAAAGCCTCGTAGTGCAGCCATAGCCTAGTTTTCTTTACTTTCAGGAGACAGACACAGAAGAACAAAGAATCTGCCAGCAGCTTGGCTCTCCCAGCACAGTATTTAGAGATTCTGTTGTTGTTTTTGCAGTGTACAGTGTGCTAGGTATTTTGATGCAGATCCACAAAGGGACTACTGCTAAATCTGGCCTTTAGGCACCCACTTCCTTTCGCAGATCTGGCTCTATATGCACAAATAAAACATACACAGCTCCTTCCCTAATGATCTTACAGTCTAAGGCCTTGTATACAGGAGAACGTTGCACCAGTTTAATTTACATCAGTTTTTAAACTGGTTTAGTTAAACCCCTTAGTAGACATTCTTATTGTGTTTTCAGTAGCTTATTTTGATTGAGCTCAAACAGATTCCTAATCAATTTCAGCTAACCTTGAAATAAGTCTAGTTTAAATGGAGTGTGGATATGGCTTTTTTTTTTTATCAGTTTCACTTTGGGTTTGTCTACACAGGGACACTTGGGAAAATTAATCTGATTTAACTAACAGTGTGAATTTTAAGTGGTTTAGGTAAACTGCATTAAACCCCGGTATGGACACTGTCATTCAGAATTAAAGTGCCATTAATTTGGTTTAGCTTAAATCACTTAAACTACTTTAATTCTGAATGATAGTGTCCATTTGGGGTTAATGCAGTTTATTTAAAACACTTTTAATTCACACCTTTTAGTTAAATCAGATTAATTTTCCTGAGTGTCCCTGTGTAGACAAACTTTAAATCAATTTAAAAATTATACCCTTTGTTAAACTGGAGCAGCTTTCTTGTGTAGACAGACCTTCAACCCCCAAACCTATAGTGAGCTCTGCACGGGCAGACCACCTACACAGACACTCTGAAATCAATGTGTGGATCTGTGCAGGTGTGGTATCCACCTATATGGAGTATTGAATACACAAGTGAAAGTAACAACAAACAACTGGGAGAAAGTAGGGACAGGAGGATGAGGATTACAATAAAGCCACATAGTTAGGCCATGTCTATACTAGCACTTATGTCGGCAAAACTTTTGTCATTCAGGGGTATGAAAAAAACCACCCCTGAGCAACATAACGTTTTGCTGGCATAAACGCTTGTGTGCACAGTGCTATGTCAGCGGGAGATGCTCTCTCCCATCAGCATAATGGGGTTACACGAGCGCTTTTACAGCAATACAGCTGTGCCGCTGTAAGCTTGTAAGTGTAGACCCGGCCTTATTTAAGTTTGTTATACATACGTGCTTTTTTGATCTGATTGTGTGCATAAATATGTATAGGTACAAACTTTTTCTACATTGTCGAGTAATAAACACTTGCTTTCCTTTCACGTTGTGCCCTCCCTCCCCACCATCCATAACATTATTTGCTGCAGTGAAAAAAGAAACTTGAATTAGTCATTAACCATGTTAGCTTCATAGCCTGTTTTTTCACTATTTGAGTGGCTTTGTAATATTATTTTTATTATAATAAACACACCATAGTTTCAAATAATTTTCCCACATATTCTTCCCCAATAACTAAGCAAAGCCTCTTCTATACCACAACTCCAGAGACACCCTTCAGTTTCTCCTCCACCTAAATCCCAGTGACTCTGACCTTGTTACCTTTTATTTTTCATTAATTTTTTAGTGAAGGAGCTTAGCTGGAAGCCATTCCTACGTTTTGAATTGTGTATAGCCTCATTGTATAGTATATGTCATTTTACATTGTTAAAATACATTTAAATGGTATGCTATCAATTCAAATATGGGAATCTTTCACTTTACTAAATGCATAGCGCTAACTCTGCTTATTGTGGGGGGAGTGCACGTGTGGGGAAACTCAATGAGCTGTATTGCTGAGAACAGCAGATTATTTTTCCTGTTCTCAAAGCAAATAGCTGTGATTACAGTTCATATTAGCAGTCTGCATTCTTTTAATGTATGTCAGGCTATGAATTTCCAATTTGGTTCCTTTGACACCTCACATGGGCTGTGTTGGGCTTTTTATCTCTAAGGCAGATTTTGAACAGTATTTGTCACAGCAAAGCTGTTGTTAGAACACATGCTACTGAGTGGAGTCTAAGTTCAGTGATGCTATATTCTGTAGTTTTTCTTGCAATGAACATTACAGTCGAACAATGCTTCTTGCAACAAGTTCTTCATAGTAAGCCAGGTTTATTAAGATTGGAAACCTACTTTAAAAGGTTAAATTAAAAATTTGTACTAAGACTAAACTCAAAATTATTACAATTTCATAACTTGTACCAAATAATGGACAGGAAAGTCTGTAGTGGGGTATGAATTTTGAATCTAAAATGGGAGTAGTAATCTCATCAGGGCATAATATGTGACATAATTGTTTGGAAAGCAATTTGGGATATCTGTGGAAAGTGTTACACAACTACCATGGTCATAGATTTTTATAATTAATAAATAATATTTGTATCATAAGAAGCCCAGTTCCACTCAAATTTCAGGGCCTTTCCTAGAAAAACGTCTTCCTGAGCTTCCCTGGATTGCCATTTGTCTTTTTCCTACTGCTAAGTCCTTGATCTTGGCTCCTCTGCAACTACCTGAACCTGTCCCAACAGCTGGTTGGCCACTAGAAAACAGCTGTCAGTTGCACCATTATCTGCTGCTCATCCTCTGTATTCAGACATCTGCCAGCCCAAGACCTCAGGTCCCGAGAATCCTGTCTTAATCTATCTATGATTACAGCAAACAATGTAGGACTTGATCCTGTTAGGCACAGAGCACCATCAACCACCAGTGAAGTCAATGGGAGTTGAGGGTTACTCAGCATCTTGCAGAATTGAACCAATAACCTGCAAACCAGATAAAATGCAAATATACTGAATGATGCAACATTTTCAGGCAATGCAACAGTAATTAGAGGGCCATATACTCAGGTGGTATAAATCAGCATAACTACTAACTTCAGTGAAGCTATGTGGATTTACACCAGCATAGAATCTGGCCCATAATGTTTAAAAATAACTTTGTTATAGTTTATACAAAATATATGCACAGCCTCTCACATATTTGCCAGACACATTTGATACCTCACTGAAAACCTTTTATCTTTCAATCGGGCTAGTAATTCAGTATGACTTTCACTTTTTCAGCTGATCAAAGAAATCTCCATTTTATACATTGGTTCCAGAGTAATGTTTCTGTTCATTCCGCTCATTCTAGTATCTTTAGAGATTCTGTATCATTCACAAATATCCCTGACATGCCAATCTGTGAACAGAGATTAATGTTTTACATACTCAGACAGGTCATTTCAACGAATCTTGTGTGTTACCAGGAAATAATAAAGCTAAATGACAATGGTAGCACACTCTGCTGTTGCCAAATGCTCGTTTTAGTTGCCTCTCCTTCCTTACGAACTGTAGCATCAACAAACCACATTTCATTCTAAACACAGATGCAAACAGAGACATGGAGTCTCATCCTTTCACAGCCTTAGTGACTGATAAAGTTTTAACGTAAGTGAACAGGACAAAACCAATATTTCCCTAGAGTCTAAGTACAGTATGAAGAACAGTGCAATCCTGCGTTAAATAATTACAGACCCCTTTCTGCAACTCAGTTGCCCATATTGCTTGAAAGATGGATGAATTCCGAGTGTGCTTTTTGTCTAAACATCAATTATGATGAGCTACTTAAATAGGCTTTTGATCTGTTCTCTCACTGCGTTTCTCAATCATCATTTACAACTATGGATAGCAGCAATTACTATAAAGGAAGTACCTTCATTAATTTGGACTAGACGCTTTGTTCTGGCAAGTTACTAGTTAGTGCTATCTTTGTCTCAGATGGCTTGTTTGTAAGTGTAGTATAATGGCTCTTTGGCAACAAAAATGGTAAGATATAAGGAATTGTATGTAATTGTGTTAAGTGAGCTACTGCAACATCTGTAAGGATGGTTTCAGGGTCTTTAACCATGTTAAATTAGTCTCATAAGCAAACTAGGGAAATGTGGTCTAGATCAAATTACTATAAGGTGGGTGCACAACTGGTTGAAAGACCATAATCAGAGAGTAGTTATTAATGGTCCACTGTCAAACTTGGAGGGTGTATCTTCTGGAATCCTGCAGGGGTCAGTCCTGGGTCCAATACTAGTCAATTATTTCATTAATGACTTGGATAAAGAAGTGAACGGTAGGTTTATAAAATTTGCAGATGACCCCAAGTTGGAAGGGATTGCAAGCACTTTGGAGAACAGGATTAGAATTCAAAATGACTTTGACAAACTGGAGAATTGGTCTGAATTCAACAAGATGAGATTCAGTACAGACAAGGGCAAAATACTACACTTAGGAAGGAAAAAATCAAACGGACAATTACATAATGAGGAATTACTGGGTAGCTGGTAGCATTGCTGAAAAGGATCTGGGGGCTATAATGGATCACAAATTGAATATGAGTCCCCAATGTGATGCAGCTGTGAAAAAGGCTAATATTCTGGTGTGTTAACAGGAGTCTTGCATGTCAGACATGGGAGGTAACTGTCCCGCTCTGCTTGGCACCGTTGGGGCCTCTGCTGGAGCACTGGGTCCAATTCTGAGTGCCACACTTTAGCAAACATGTGGACAAATTGGAAAGAGCCCAGAGAGGAGCAATAAAAATTATCAAAAGTTCAGAAAACCTGACCTCTGAGGAAAGTTTTTTAAAAAAGGTATATTTAGTCTTGAAAAAAGATGAATAAGGGGTGGGGACCGAGGGGGGACCTGATAACCGTTTCAGCTACGTTATGCGCTGTTAGAGAGAGGATGGTGATCAGTCGTTCTCCATGTTCACTGAAGGTAGGACACAAAGTAATGGACTTAATCTGCAGCTAGGAAGATTTAGGTTACACATTAGGAAAAACATTCTAACTATAAGGGGAGTTAAGCTCTGGAATAGGCTTTCAAGGGAAGCTGTAGAATTCCCATCACTGGTGATTATGAACAAGTCAAGAATGGTCTAGGTTTACTTAGTCCTACCTCAGTGCAGGGGGCTAGACTTGATGACTTCTCAGAGTCCTCTCCAGCCTTACATTTCTATGATTCTATATTGCTGAGTGCCAGGAGCCCAATTTTGAAATAGACTGTTTAGACCCTTACTAAAGACACAGTACGATTTAAGAAACTATGTTTGGCAATCATGCAACAGATCCAGTAATGAATCAAACTGAAAATAATGCATGATTAAGTATTGGATCATATTGTGAGAGAGGGGGCAAAAAAACCAATTGGTTTCAAGACTAAGCTTGATACATTTATGGAGATGGTATGATGCAATTGTCTACAAAGGCATGTGTTCCATCTGCAACTGCTGGTATCTAATACCCCCAATGGCTGGAGATGGGACACTGGGGAGGTGTCTACGCTGCTCTATATACGCTGCAATTAGACACCTACAGCTGGCCCATGCCAGTGATTTGGGCTCATGAGGCTGTGGGTAAGGGGCTGTTTAATTGTGCTTTAGACATTTGGGCTTGGGCTGCAGCCCAGTCTCTAGGACCCTGCAAAGTTGGAGGAGCTCAAGCATCTACACTGCAATTAAACAGCCCCTTAGCCTGAGTCCTGTGACCCAAGTCAGCTGGCACGGGCCAGCCTGAGATACCTTAGATCGGGAGGCCTCTGAGTTACTACAGCAAATTCTTTCTGAGTCATCTGGCTGGTGAGTCTTGCTGACATGCTGTATTTGGAGTTGGGAAGGAATTTTTTCCCCTGGTCAGTCTGGCAGAGACCCTGCAGGGTTTTTACCTTCCTATGTAGCATGGGGCACAGGTCACTTGCAGCTTTAAACTAGTGAAAATGGTGGATTCTCTGTAACTTGCAGTCTTAAAATCATGATTTGAGGACTTCAGTAACTCCGCCAGAAGTTATGGGTCTATTACAGGGGTGGGGATGAAGGTTCTGCGGCCTGCGATACACAGGACGTCAGACTAGATGATCACGTTTGGTCCCTTCTGGCCTTAAAGTCTATGAATCTGCACTCCTATTTCCATTCAAAATTACTCATACTCCCTGAAAGAAGTTAAAAATCTAGAGAACCATGTAGTGCAGTGGTTCTAAACTGGGGTACATGTACCCCTGGGGGTATGGAGGTCTTCCAGGAGGTACTTCTACTCATCTATATCAGTGTTTCTCAACCCAGTGGGAGTCACAGGATGGGTTTAGGGGGGTCACATACCCCAGGCAACCCTGTGAAGCTATGTTATGCTTCAGCCCCAGGTGGCAGGTCTTGGGCTTCAGACTCCTGAAACAGGTACACTAGTCTGGAAAGGTTGAGAACTACTGCTGTGGTGTGTATATATAGCTCTGGGATGCTTTAGTGACAAAATGAAATACTGTGCAACACACATTGTCTTCATAGTCACACATACTGGGGCACTTACGATCTGGTATATGGTTTCTGTATGGTGAATGGTAAAACTCCCATTGATTTCAATAAGGGCTTTTGTAAATCCCACCTCCAATGTGCCAAGATTTCCTAGACCACTTTATTAAAGAGTACTTGTTGTCATTTGGTATCATCAGAATTTCTTGGAAGGTTGTGGTAACAATAAGTGGGTAAACTTTTTTGTTGTCGTTTTTAAAAAAAAACTGGGAATGTTTAGTCTTGAGAGATGATATAGGGGAGACCTGATAAGAGTCTTCAAATATGTTAAGGGCTGTAATCAATTGTTCTCCATTCCTACTCAAGATAGGACAAAAGCAATGGGCTTATTCTGCACCCAGGGAAGTTTAGGTTACATATTAGGAAAAACTTTCTAATTATAAGGCTAGTTAAGTACTGGAGTAGGTTACTGAGGGAGGTGGTGGAATCTCCATCACTGAAGGCTTTTAAGAACAGATTGGACAAACACCTGTTAGAGATGGTCTAGATTTACTTGGTCCTGCCTCAGAGGAGGGGGCTGGACTTCTTCACTTCTCAAAGTCCCTTCCAGGCCTACATTTCTATGATTCTGTATAGTCATAAGCACGGAATAAATTCCTTTGTTCTGGAAGAACCATGAAACACATTCCATAGCCTTTACACTTGTGACCACCTCACTTAAGACTCCGCCTACTAATTCATCTGGACCTATGACCACTTCCTGTGTTCTAAATCTCTGAGCTATTTTAAATGAAAAGCTGCCACTGAATTGTTTTCCTTTTCCCCCTAAATGTAGTATGAGCTTGCATTCGGTCATAGCAAGTAATGGCCCACGATCAGTAACTGGTACCAAAGTGTAACCTGCCTTTACAGGTAAATAGATATGTAAAATATTGCAGTACCAATTCACTTTAAAACTTTTCTAACTTATCTTTTCTGCAAGATGTGAGGCATAGCCAAAATACATGATGGTATGGTGTGGCATAAAAGTTTTCTGGGTAATTGTTTGAGATGACCTGTACAGGTTAGTCAACTTCACTTTTGAGTAACATGGTTTCCCAAACACATGCCAATGAAAACAAATACTACCAAGTGCCATTATGTAGTGAGGGTTGTTTGTAGAGGCCTAAGCCTGAATTTTGCTCAGATAAAACTCCCAGGAGTACAAGTCCTATATTCCCCCCTAGTAAATATTTGTAAACCAAGGTGAGGCTCAGTATTATAAGTAAGCACTGTACCTTTCTTTCACCATCCTCCACACACACACACACACACTAGTATATGTTTTCTCTGCCCCCTCAGCTATGCAAACTGTGCACTCATCTGGCAGTGACTACACAGAGGAGAATTATCGGTGGGCATTGAGGGAGAAGAGCCCCAGGAGAATTTGCATAAATAGGAAGATGTGTGTGCATAAAACTGTGATGAATGGATCCCTTGACTTGAATATTAAGCAATAACTTCAACTGAGTGACTGGATTTAGAATGTTAAAACAAGTGTCATACATCTCACTGAGGTATATGTACTCGGTGTGCTTCTTCAACATTGACAATTATCTCTACTAATGACGCATTTGCAGTGCAGCCTGCTGGACTTCTTGGGCCAAATTCAGTCCTAACCCAGCACAATTAACTTCAATAGAATTCTGCTTTCGTATACTAAGGCTGAGTTTTTTGCATATTGGCTTATGACAAAGCTTATACTAAAGGGAATTGCACTTGTACGTTGGCCTTTAAAAAATATTTTCACTCTTGACATGAAGCCTGATTGACAACAGTAAAGAATATGAGCCATTGAATTAGAACATCCCAGATTTTACTAAGAACACTCAAAATATGCAAATATACAGGAGGTGAAGCAACATTCTTATTCCTATTTACAATGCTTTTGATAGACAGAAATAATTCTCTTGTTGCTTGTTACTGAGAAGAATTATTAATTTTGCTTTGTCTGTAGAAAGGCAAAAGCTGACAATCATGTAACAACGTAGGTTGCATAAATTGGTTGACTTTAGATGCCGCCCCCAAGCCCATCGCAGCTTACACAGAATAAATGATTTCTTAATGATGCCAGGTTCCATTAGAGCAGTAGCTGAAACATAGTTTTAATTGACACATACCATGTCCTAGGAAAACAACAGGCAAACTCCCTGACCATTCAATTACCATGTAAATAGGAATGTACAGAACTCCTCTCATATCAGCATCTTGCTTTTTGTTGATGAAAATATGTTAATGGGTAAAAGCAGATTTTCATTTGAATAATAACTTAATGCTTCTTTGAATTTCAGATAGTGGATTAAGCCCTTTCTTTAAAAGTTTCCATTTTCCCTATAGTTCACCAGCTGCTCATGGGGGAAATAATAAATAAAAAACCAAGTGGGAGTCTTCAAACATCCGCAGCTGCTAGGGTGCTGGGGGTTTTATAAGCCTGTTTAGGGAAATGAAACACGAGAGTTCCATTTTATCTTTGTTCAGAAGGCTATCATTGGATGCAGGGGGGGGGGGGAGAGAAGAAAAGAAGAAAGCCAGTGACATGTATTTCATGATTGGGACCCATTTTCTTTATCACATCTTGTAAGCCCTTTTGGATCCTTGCCCTATTCATTGCCAGTTGGAGCTGATCCATCTCTCCTTCACATCTACATGGTTAAGATTTACAAGAACACTCAGAGAATAAACAGCACTTTCTTCTTTTTGACTTGACTGTAGGCGAAGCACTGGATCTGAGTAAAAATTAAGTGCTGTATACTGATCCTGAATTGTTAAACTAGATAAATGTTCACAGAAAAATGGTAATAGATGTAGCAGCACCGTACATTTTTCTTCATTCTGCATCATTCTCCATGCTCCAGATGGTACTTTGTCTCATTTCATTTTTTCAATATTAGGCTTGTAACAAATCCTTTTTCTTTGTAGTCAGTGGATCCCAAATACTAGGTATTCTTTCCCCACATTCAGGATCTGAAGAGGATCAGTAATGTCATGGTCAAGCAGAAATTAGCTGTAGTTTGTGCCAAAGTGATTACTCACACCAATCACGAGGCTTGCTTCCACCAATAAGCAGAAATCAGACAACATGAGAGGCAACCACCAAGGCCTTCCCTGATTTCTTGAACAGCTCAACACTTTCTGCTTTTCAGATCACATTCCTCCCCAAATATAATACTATGCTTCCCCTTTAAAATTATAAACACACAAAAAGTCTGAATCCTCCATACTGATTTAAATAAGCATTTTAGTTGTACAAGGAATATGAGATTGAGTCCCAAGACAGGCAACTTTGAAAATTCCAATCCAAGCATCTCAATTTGTAGTTCTACACTGTAGTACATGTGAGCTGCCTTCCTGTGTGTATTTTCAAAAGGTGTCCTAAGCATATATCTGCTTTTAAAATCAGATCTGATAACTGTAAATTCCAAAGTCCAGGAGGTGTGTCTACTGAAGCTGAGTGTATGGATGTCCTCTTCGCAGACAAAGAACTGGGGTTTTCAGAAGGGTTTGCGTGTTTTCCAAGATTAACACCATGAGGCATTGTGTCTTTCAGTGACTCACTCTTTGGAAAGGAAATGTGTGTCTTTTAGCCTAGCTGGATAATACTCTGCAATGATCTGTGTGCATACAGTTGTACTGCTGAAAATAAAGTAATGAGCTAGTAGATAACTTAGCTGTTTTTATTTGCTGCTTGAAAAAGTTATATTTTTCTTGACATTCTTTGTATTTCTCTTCCACATATCATTATTATCATAGATGAGCTGCAAAAAGGCTCTATTTCTTTGATAGACCATGGTAGTGTGGTAAGATTTACAGTGTATCTAATTCTGAGCCATACCTGCTGGAACTAGGGGTGCTATTGTACCACCTGGCTTGAAGTGGTTTCCATCATATACAGGGTTTACAGTTTGGTTTAATGGTTCTCAGCACCCGCACTACACAAACTGTTCCAGCACCCCTGCTCTAAGCATTCAAAATCATGAGGCAGTCTCCAAGCAATCAAGAAATTTGCCTTAACAATCACATCACTTTTAGCCTCTAGGTCACTATATAAAGAGGTCATTTTAAAAAAACAAATGATGCAACAGTATATTTTGAGGTTTAAGTGTCCTAAGGAAAGGAGAAGGGATCAGGTTGGGAAGGGCACAAATAAAGCATAAGTAGAATTGTTTGTTCCCTTGTTTCCCATTAATGCTCTTAGTGTCTAATCCCATACTGTGCTTTAGCGCTGCCTGATGTCTATTTATCCATATAATTGGAGATGTTAACCAAACTAATAAAAAATGTACTGCCATATGTGGCTGACGTGACAGCTGGAGGTTTTATTAAAACTGGAAGCTGATTTGGGAAGGGTTCTGTTTTAAATTCTGACCATGATGGTGGCACTCCATTGACAACTGGACTATGCTTGCAACTGTTCACAGTGAGGACTGTATTTTAGTAGACAGATTTTCATATAGACTGCTTCCCATCTAATTCATGAACTGCCCACAGCATGTGACCACACAGTTCTTCATGGCCCACTATTTGTGAACCATTTATGGTTAATAGAGTATGCGTAATTTAGGAAGGTGTTAATAAGGAAGACGGGTGCAGTTTAGGTAAAATAGGGATGCTGTAGCCCTGTTGAAGGTTGCCACTTGGTAACAATAGTTAATGCTAACAAATTTTGAAAAGAATATAAAGCCTCATGCTTCAGGGTTTAAGACAAGATTTATTAAGAAGTAGGATGAGATCTTTGTGGAGGGGCAGATTATTCCATATCTTCCCACTGTGGGGCAGCTTATATATCCTTCTGAAGCATCTGATGCAGGCCACTGTTGGAGCCAATACTGGAGCAGATGGACCATGGGTCTGATCCAGTATGGAAATTCCTATATTCCTACTGCCGTCTTTCTTGCAGATGATATTTCTCAGCAAAGCTTTATACCAGTACAATTTGCCCTTTTCCTATCAAATCTTATTTATCGCTACCTGCAAGAATTGTCCAATATGATGACTGGTCTTGGCCCTAGATGTTTACACTATCATCTTTTGCAAGTCACACTGACATCATCCATGTGTTAGTGTAACAGTGGGTTAATAGTACTGCCCATATCATATTACCTTCCAGTTCTCTTGCACAATTCTTCTACATGTCATAGTAAAGTCTCCAAAACTCTTTGAACACTTGAGGACAGATCCTCAGCTGATGTACATTGAAATAGCTTCACTAAAGTCAATTGAAATACACTAGTGTACACGAGCTGAAGATCTGGCCTATGTTACAGTTTATTTACCAAGAAGGTGGGTGACTCTGTAGGTTCACTGCGCTGCTGTGCCTTTTCTCACTAAATGGAATTTCCTGCTTGCAGAAATACAACTGTGACTTCAGAAACTTTTGTGAAAGCACATGTAAGAAAAAAATGCATTTCAGACAGCTCTTCAGTGACTTTCACTCCTACTTTTCTATAACAACTCTTTTTTTTGTATTTCAAGTACTCTGTTTTTGTAGCAACGTAATATGACTGGCTAGATTACTATTGGGGAGGGGGCAGTGGAAGTGTTTGAGGGGGAAGAAAATAGAAAAAAACCCAAAATAACCAATTTTGTAGCAGACCTATCTAATTTTTTTATTATAAATGGCACAGCATGAATTTCTCTCCTTAAATGTTTTGCTTAATTCACACAGTACCACAAGACTACATAGACTAGAAATTTGAAATTACATAGTCATTGAAATAATGCACACATTTGTAGTCCTATCCAATCTATGTATGCATTGTTGTGATACCTGTCACATCATCATTGAATCTGACCTTATTAAGAGTCTCAGTGCCAATAATAAATCTTTTGATGCTTGCTTTCACCTTAGGGGACTTATTTTTGTCTTTCTCTGAAGCAAATTTTTAAAAATTGAGAGTGATGTTGCTTAAATGAAACTGGGGGGAAATGTCTAGATGGCTAATAAAAATTTTGTTCTGGTAGACATGAAGTGGAGAAAAAAATAGAACATTTATACACACACAGTGAGAGAGACTGTGTGTGTATATACCTACATACACACAACCATAAATAGGGGGCTTTTTTTCTCTTTATGAAGAAGCAAAGGTTTTAAAATGGAGTAAGGCTTAGGCTTAGTTAGAACAGCTTTATTGATTTACTCTCTCAGTCCAGCTCCAGGAAATATATTTCTATAGGGAGACACCATACCAGCTCTATTTACCTTCCCACCCTAGTAAATTACACAGTACGAGCTTAAGGGGCCCCAAGGTTGAAACTTGTCTCAAAAACCCAGCATGGGAGGCTGCTGTGAAGATGAGTGAACTGAGGCAATTTTCCACGTAGCAGAAGTCTGAGAGCTGGTGCACGCTACAAACTTTCACTGGTATAATTTACCTTCTTTCAGCATAGCTGTTCATATATCCACACTCAACTTTGGGTCCTATCAAGAAATCCCTGAACTCCTGTTGGTGAAGTTTAAATCAGCCCCCTGGGAAGCACAAGCCCTCTACCAGCATTCTTCGATTGGTACAATGCCTATGTGGATAGAGCATTGTTGTTGGGGGGGTTTTTTGGTTCAGTGCCTGAATTGAAGAAGAAGAAAAAATATGATTTGGGGGCGGGGGGTAGTGTTTTTTTTTTCTTGCCAAAATGAAAAACTGAAATTTCATTCAGGTCGACTCGAATCAATACTTTCTATATGAAATATTGACTTGTTTCAAAACAAAATGTCAAAATAGATCATTTTGACAATGCTGAAAATGAAATGCTTCAACATTTCTAGGGGGAAATCCTGGAAAAAATCAAATTTGCAGATTTTGTTGCCCTGAGAAGTGGTTTTTGGTTTGTTTGTTTTTTTGAAAATTTACTATTTGCACAAAACAAAATAAAAGTTTCTGAGGGAACTGAATTACTAATGCAGTAAAGAATACGAGCCATTGAATTAGGTCCTTCAGCAACAGTCCTACAATGCCACTGTCCCCACAGCACTGATCACTGTCGCTGAATATCTGAACTCAGCTCCTCTAGGGGCCATCGTGACAGCAAACCTGCAACCCACTTTAAAATCCCTCTCTTCCTACTAGCCCACCTTTGTAAGCACATAGGTGTGGCTCCAGGTAAAGCTACTGGTAAACCTCATGCTGCTGCCTGGTCCAAGAACTAAATCCCACAGGCCAAGGAAATCAGGGGGGCAATGGGGGGAATGGAGCAGCGCAAGAGTGGCTATGGAATTCCTACAGGAACAAAGATGCTCGTTGGGACACTGCAGAGGAGATGCAGAAGTTGGGGTATGACAAAGAAGAGTTTCAATGTCAGGCAAAGGGGAAGGAAGTAGGAACTGTGGCAGTGCTATACGAAAGCCAAACAAGGACAACAAAAAATCTGGTGCTGCCTTCCAGACCTGCTACTACTATGCACAGGTAGATACCATCCAGCATCAGCCCACAAGTGATAGTGGGCACCTCCTGACATCCAGAGGAAAGCACCCCAGAATGGTACAGCAATGAAGAGGAAGGGGTACCTGGAGAACGCAGAGCCCACGAAGACACAGGAGCTCTTCAAGACACAGCTGAACTCAGAGAGAACTCACCGAGGAAAGGGACAGGGACTCAGGTAGGTGTAATTTATTCCCCACATTAATGCACACTTTTTTCCCCCCCACTTCTTCCACAGCCCCCAAAACTTCACCCCTTTCCCATCTCCCTCTCAAAATGGTGGTCAACTGCAAGCAGGCAGGGAACAAACAAATTCTGCTTTAATGTAGCCCAGTGGTTCCCAAACTTGTTCCGCCACTTGTGCAGGGAAAGCCCCTGGAGGGCCGGGCCGGTTTGTTTACTTGCCGCGTCCACAGGTTTGGCCGATCGCGGCTCCCACTGGCCACGGTTCGCTGCTCCAGGCCAATGGGAGCTTCTGGAAGTAGTGGCCAGTACATCCCTCGGCCTGCGCCACTTCCAGCAGCTCCCATTGGCCTGGAGCAGCGAACCGCGGCCAGTGGGAGCCGCGATCGGCCAAACCTGCGGATGCGGCAGGTAAACAAACCAGCCCGGCCCGCCAGGGGCTTTCCTGCCACAAGCGGCAGAACAAGTTTGGGAACCACTGATGTAGCCAGTTTCTTACATAGTTTAGTTTAAACTATTGTATGTGTTCAACCTTATATTTAGCTGTGACACTGAGTACCTTTCCCAGACGTGAGGAAGAGCTCTGTGTCGCTTGAAAGCTTGTCTCTCTCACCAACAGAAGTTGGCCCAGTTAAAGATATTACCTCACCCATCTTGTCTCAGTTTATTTTAAGAGCACCAGGCAAAATTCAACAAAAAGAAAACTGGACACAACTAAAAAAACATTCCCAAATAGATATTTTAGCAAAAGCCTTTGAGGATTTAAATGTCAGGCAGGGAAAAAAAAGTCAATAAAATAAAAACAATGCAAATATAATTCAATGCATTCAAAACAGAAAAAAATACATGCAAACCAATACCTGAGCAATGAAATAGAATACATAAAAAATGACTGGAAGTAATCCAGGGACTGGACATTCAGAATACATGGTATTGCAGAAATAGCATTGTAAAAGTTATTTGATACAGATATTCTAAAGAAAAAACACAATATTTTGGTTTTCCAGTCCAAGATCAAAACAAATTACTTGCATTTTGTCCTTGGATTCAGAAAAGAGATAGATATAGCATGTTGCTGGCTCAGGGAGCTTGGCTTGGCCAGACTTACAGAACTAGCTGGAAAACACAATGCTTCCCATTTTAGGAGCTTCTAGTTTAACTTGGCTTGGACATCTTTTGTCTCCTGGCACAATTTCACCAAAACTTTCAGTTTTTGATCTTTGCCTGAACATTTCTAGGAAAAGCAGCCTTGTTTCTCCCATCCCAGTACACCTTTCCATGTCATAGCAATGAGTTCTGGGGAACCATTGCTGTGAAGAGGGTGGGTAGCATGCAGGACCAAGCAACCACACACTGTCTTGAGCAGTTGCCTTCTCTGGCCCTTTGGTACCCTCTAGAGTGATATATCTGCCAGGATCACTACTGCCTGTAATAATTTTAGAAGTGTTTATTACACTATTCCTACAGTTCTCCTACACCTGGCCCCAGACCTGTGATGGTCAGAAGTTTTGAAAAGTACCTGCATCTACTCACTACAGTGTGTGCCACTGCATGGTCCGGAAACAAACAGTACTGATTGTGATCCTGTTTATACTTTTATGCAGCTCCGAGGGGGAAAAAAATTAGGGAGTTGTGACACTTATCTTTTGATGTCTCCTAACCTCTTAAATCTCACAATGTCTGTCTGTCTCTATCAGTGAAAGGCCATCCCTTCCACACCTGCTGAAAGACTGACCGAGATAAGGAGGAAAAAGCAATGGATGAGGGAGGATGTGTTCGCAAAGCTACTCACGACTTCTGAGTCCAGAGCCCATGAGATCAGGGAAGAAAGGGAATGGATGCTGGACAAAAGGCACAAGGACCAAAAGGTGCACTCAGGTTATGTCTTCACTACCCACCGGCTTGGCGGGCAGCGGTCAATCCAGCAGGGATCAATTTTATCACGTCTAGTCTAGACGTGATAAATCGATCCCCGACCACTCCTGTATCCCAGTACCATGAGAGGCACAGGCAGAGTCGACAGGGGAGCGGCAGTAGTGGACTCACCGTAGTAAGTCTATCTAAGTACGTCGACTTCAGTTATGTTATTCACATAGCTGAAGTTGCGTAAATTAGATCGATTTACCCCCCCAGTGCAGACCAGGGCTCAGTCTCAGAGGTAAACCAAGACATGCAGCTCTTCAGACAACACACTCAGCTGCCTCAGAGTATTGTGGAGAAAAGGATCCAAAGCCCTGCACCCCAACAGCCACTTCACTGTGTGGACAATACCTTCTTCCCAGGGCTAGAGCCATATCTCACCAACTCCCTGACTCCCCTCAAGGTGCCAGCATTCCTTGCAACAATAACCCTTCCACTCAACGCCACTGGACAAAGAGAACTGCCATGACTACACATACACTAATTTGTGATGCAGCCCAGAGCAGCCAGCACCTTGCACTCTATTTTTGTGTGTCAGATTGTTCAAATTTTCTACTTCTTTAATTCACCATGTTAACATTTTCCCCTTAGTCTTCCAAATATTATAAAATACACAACATACAGCACTAACACTAGGAATATTTGGCTCACAGAGGCTTATCCTAGTCATGAAATATCTCCATCATTCCTTTAATTTGCCAAATGTACATGCCACAGTCCATCTGCACCTGCTCAAGTAATAGTTAAATGTTTCCTTGGTGCTGTCTAGCTACTCTGTGTATAGATTCATGGGACAGGGAAGCAAAAGGATAAGACTTGAGTCCCTGAGAGTAACAACTGGCAAAGCAACCCCACCAATGCGAATAGGCTAGTATGGGGGAAAATGTCCCTACTGGCATCCTTACAAAACTTCTGTATACCTAAAGCATCCTGCACCTTTCCTGACCACCCAATGGTAACGTTAATGAAATGTCCACAATAATCCACCAATGCTTGCATAAGCAGAAAGGCATACTTTTCCACGATTATGTAATCGGAAGCAAGCTGTGGGGGAGGGAGGGAAAAGGGGTAGAATGAATAGGGATATACACTGCATCTATTGCCCCAAAGCAGTTACAGAAGCCCATCTATTTCAGTGAATCCATCTATTAATTCCTGCATGTTGCCCAGAGTCACAATCATGTGCATCACAACATGCCCAATGGACACGCGCACATGGCTGACAACCACCCCTACTATAAATTTACCAATATCAAAGCGATTGCTTGCTGACCACTAACAGTCCAGGATTGCAAGTGTCCACTGGGTGATTGCCCCCCATCTCTCCACTGCCAAGCAGCCTGTGGTGAGCTCAGCACACAACAGCTGCAATAAACATGGCTTTCCACATCTGAACATTCTGTGAAGCCACGACTGGCTATGCCAGATTTGCATCACACTCTGACCCCACCACTCAATACTTGTTTCACAAGCCCAGCCCACAACCACCTCTCCACCATGTGGAGCTGGTCACTATATGCCTGCAGTAGCAGGCGACTTTCAGTCAGTGTCTGTATCATCCACTCTCCTCAGTACTCTTATTTTCATTGTTGCATGGCCAGCTGCTGTGGTGATTGTTGTGGCTCCACAAATACCAAAGAATCAGTCAACCTGTCTCCAAAACAGACATGGTAGCTGCTCACAGATGTGTTTAGCATCCATGCTTCGGACTGCAAGGTGGCAGATATTGAAAACTGGCACAAAGGCAAATTATAGGATGGAACAGAGGAAACTGTCAAAATTTTAGAAAATGACAAAAAAAGAGACAATTATGGGTGGAAGTGGAGCAGAGGGACTTCTGGGACCTTCACTCCAAATTCCCTGAGAGGACCCCTGACATCTCATAATACATCACCCCCTAATTTCCCACAAGGCACTATACCATGTGAGGGTGCAAGGGACATTGAGATGCCAATACAAGTGTGGTGCTGTGAGGATGTGCTGCAATAGCCAAGGCAGCCATATGTAAAAGCGAAAGAGCAATGCCTGCAGCTGAATGCTGGGGGAATTGCTACTGGTAAAACTTTCTGGGGTTGACATGGCCTGAGGCTAAACACCCTTTTCCTCCTGAAGCAGCCCCACCCTGGAGGCCATCAGTACTTAACCCCAAAGTCATGGAGGTGCTTGGCTCCCATCTACAATACTTTTACTTGTATTACACCCAGGGATAACAGTGTTATAACTGGGCCCTCTTGAGTCCATTAGCATTGTAGAGGATAGGAGTTTTAATAAGAAAATTTCAGCTTCTTCCCCACAGGAAGAAAAACTGAGTCGGTGGATCCACGGCTGGATTGTAAAAATCTGGGGCCATCACATGGGAAATTATAATACCTAGCCTTTCCATAGCTTTTTCCATCAGTAGATCTCAAAGCACTTATGGAGCCCCACATTGTTCTTATTTTACAGATGGAGAAACTGAAGCACACAGAGCATGAGTGACTTGCTCAAGACCACCCAGCAGAGCAGGCCAATGGCAGGGCCAGGAATACAGCCCACGTCTCCTGATTCCCAGTCCAGTGCTCTGCCCAGTTGACCACACTGCCGCCCCTCCTCAATGCGTCTCTGGCGCTGCCTCAGCCAGGCTGCGGGCCCTGAATGAAGTGACCCCAGCCCGCATCCCTTATTTACTCGGGTACTGCAGCAAGAGGTGGGGCGCTCAATGGCCAGGGGAACCCCCCTATGCCAGTCCCTCCCCAAGCGGAGCGCAGGACAGAGTCACTGGCGGGAGAAGGGGCCGGGCTCCCCGTCCTAGCCTCCAGCTCTCCCTGGGCTGCGCAGGCCGGGGGAAGGCAGCCCCGGGGCGTGCACGCAACACTGCGCGCCGCCAGGCGCCTTCCACCCTCACCCCCCCGCCCGTCCCGGCCTCCTCCCGCCGCAGGGAGGCGCCGCTCCCCCGGGAGCCGCCTGCGGAGCCCAGCTGGCTGGTCCCTGGCTGCGCGGGAGCAGGAGCCGCGGCCGCCCCAGGTGAGTTGAGGGGAGCTTCGGGGGCGGGGGAGCCGCGCGAGGAAGGACCCGGCTGGTTGGAATTTCCTCGCAGCGCCCGGGGCGCGAGCGCGCAACAGGCTGCGCCGCCCAGCGCTCGTCCCTGCGGCCGGCCCGCCCGGGGGGGAGAAGCAGGCGGGGGCTGCCCTGTGTACACTGCGCGGGTTTCCCCTCCTAAAGCCCCCAGCCCGTCAGTGAGTTGCCCTCCTCCGGCCCCAAAAGGCCCGCGCTCCCGCGGGGTTTGTTTCCTGCTGGCTCCCTGCTGCCGCTCCTTGCAGCGCACTGATAGCGCGTCCCTGCTTGTCCCCGGGAGCAGCTGCTGCTGGGATTGGTTTGGGGCAGGGCGAAGGAGCTGTTGTTCCAGGCTGCAGGTGTCTTGTACTTTCCGGGAGGGTGAAAGAAAGAAACAAAACACAACCCTCAGCCCCCTTGGCGGAAGTTTTTTAGAGACGTCCCCTTTTTTTTAGATTAAACGCTATTATTCTGCCAAATTCCTGCTGCTGGTGTTTTGGCCAGACGGTCAAACAGAGTTACCAACACCTTGGGAATGGAGGTTGTTCCTAACTCTGAAATGTTTCTTACCCTGAACAAAAAGTTGGGGTTGTTTTTTCAAAAGTTTACAACTGAACACTGACTTAATACAGCTTTGAAACTTTACTATGCAGAAGAAAAATGCTGCTTTCCCTTTATTTTTTCGTAGTTTACATTTAACGCAGTATTGTGCCTTGTTTGTTTGTCTAAATGCTGCTGCCTGATTGCGTACTTCCAGTTCCAATATGGTTGACTGGTTAGTTTGGAACTCTGAGGTTCTGCTGTAGGTCAAACCTCTTGGCCAGCCAAACAAACAAATAGTTCCCAACAGGTGTGCTTGTTATCAGGCAATATAACAAACACACATCCTTTGGAAGACAGGTAGCAAAGAGTAAGATGCTTAAGTTTAAAAACACTTTTTATTAATATATATTTTAAGCCAAGCACAGTTTAATAATTTCTTACAGCAAATACTTGTTTTTAATACTGCCATTTGAATCCCAGGCACTCCTGTATAAATACAAAGCAGTATATATTTTTAATAAAAGCTACTGCTAGGTTTTCATTATTTTCTCTGAGTAGTAGTTAACGTACAGAAATCATAATGTTGAGCTATGATTAAAGCCCTTTTTCTGCAATTGATATTATGTGGGTGGGCAGCCATGTCACACAGGTTCAGCAATCTGCCAGGGAACTAATAATTGCAGGTTCAATGCCTTAGATTTCTTTAAGAAAGAAACATAAGTGGGTAGAGATTGGGAACTTCTTAGCAGAAGTGTGTGCTGTGGAATGGGGGAAATAATTCAACATTTATTGTAAAACATTTTACCTTCACTGGGGAACATTTGACTTTATGAGTTTCATTATAGTAGAGCTCAAAGGCCATCCCATTGCTTTATAAAACTTTACTCCATATTGAATATATTTTATTCAGTTTTCAGAGTTTTTAATTTTTTCACCTATTTTTCTTTCTATATATGTGACACTGCATATAAACATGTGCTCAAATTCTGTAAAAGATTTAATAGCTTGCTAAAATCTTTCCTCCAGGATCCCTGCTTAATTCAGAGCACAGTATATCATGTAAACAAAGAATGTATCATAATGCATGTGACCAATACATATATACAAGTGGGCTAAATTAAGGTTGCAAAGGCAAATCATAACATTACTTTAATGTAGCTCCTTGTGTGTGGTAATGTATATTACTTGCAAATTTAGTGTTGTTCAAAAGTGCTTGGCTGGCAGACATGAAGGCTAAAGTCTTTTTAGCTAGAGACAGGAACAGGCTTCTCTCCACCTCTGGGCAGCCCACCTCAAGAATGAGTGGATACTGCCATTCAGTATCTATCAATTAGGAATGTTGGAATATATGTTCAGTTTCGCCACTGACTTGCTGTGTGACCTAGGACAAGTTGCTTAAAGGAATACATGATTTTGGCGCCAAAGTTATATTTCATAAAAGTAGGTCTTTAGTAAACTTAAAAACATCAGGAATGTCTCCAGAACTTTTAAACATTACAATAGAAAGTTGTCTTTTAAAATAAATAAATATCTTGAGTAATTTCAAACAAAATGTTGTAATACTGAGACACCTGGAAGTGAAACTGACTTTAATGAATTAAAAACAAAACTGATTTCATAGATTCCCCCACTCCCTGCCCCATTCTTTTAAGAGGAATACAAAATTGAGAAGTAAAATGGATTTTTAAAGTTTTTTTCAGTTTTAATAATACAAGTGTTTTAATAGAGGTAAAGAAACATACTTGTTCACAATGACACTGATCTTGCAAGCACTTAAGCATATGTTTCAGAGTGGTAGCCATGTTAGTCTGTATCAGCAAAAATAACGAGGAGTACTTGTGGCACCTTAGAGACTAACAAATTTATTTGGACATAAGCTTTCGTGGGCATAAGCTTCATCAGTGGGTTTTAGCCCATGAAAGCTTATGTCCAAATAAATTTGTTAGTCTCTAAGGTGCCACAAGTACTCCTCGTTGTTTAAGCATATGTTTAATTTTAAGCATGTGGGTAGACTCCTGGAAGTGAATGGAGTGCCTCAAATTCTTAAAGCTATCCATGTACGTAAAGTGTTTGCAGGATTGATGCTAATATGATGAATTAGTGTTTTTTTCTCAATTTTAGAAAATGGTGCAGAGTCAATTCCGCCATTGGTGTAAGCAGTTGTTTTCAGTCCAGTTGTACCATTTCCCCCGTGGCTGATAGAATTGGTCAAAAACCTTTGAAATTCTGATTTTGGGGAGGAGGGGAAATCATGAAAATTTCAGAGCCATTTTTCCTTGTTTTTTGACCAGCTATATGGTTGGCTGATATTTGAAATTTGTATGAAATTTTTCAACAATTTTGACTTTTTGTTATAAAACGCAAACATTTTTCATAAATTTTTGTTTCCATTTTTTTAACCTCCTGAATTGGTTCATGTCTACATGTTCTCCATGGAAAGTGACCCTGTAAGAAAGAAAACAGAGGCTGAGGGCTGAGACTGAAGAGGAACATATGCAAACACCAACCCAAGCAACCTGAACAGCATTACTTGATTCTATGGTATAAAGTAATAAAAAAAGACGTTATGTTTACAGTACAGATTTCAGTTGAGTCACAATAATAGGATAGCAAGTAAGATTGGCATATTAAGTCAGTCAGTACTAAAATGAATTCCCCCTCCCCCCCCCCCGCCCCCGCTTTTACCCTGCCAGGATGCCTGCCTGCTTGCCTAGAAGCTCTGTTTACACTGTGACTTTCAAGTGAGTTTGTAACCAGTTACTGACATAGTTGGCTTAAACATGGTTTGCATCATATGCAAAAAGGTTAATCCACAGTTTGTAACCGCAGTAGCTGATCACATGGGCCTAGGTTGCCATATGTCATAACACTGTTATTTTGCTCTGTAGAGGACTAGTACGGGTCCACTGTCTCACATACATTTGGCAGCACTGCCATGCAACCCTGCATCTCAGTGGGATTCTCTCAGCTCCAGCTGAGCTGCAGGAATTTTCAGTAAATATTTATGGTTTTCCTTATATGAAAAATCCTGCTAACTCTTTCGTCAATTTAAAGAAAGCTTTCTGAAGAAAGGCACAATTTTTTTTGTGAAAAATGAAAAATGTTGACAATCTAGACAAGCTTTCATTTAAAAAAAAAATTGCATTTGAAAACCGCAAAACGTTTTTTTTGTTTGAAAAATTTCTACCAGCTCTAAAAAACAATGATCCTGGGCCATAGAACTCGTATGAGAAATTACTGACTAAAGCAAAATTAAAATGACCAATTTATAAACCTCTCTGGACTGGAGAGTGAGGAGTGGTTGTAAAGGATTTACTGACAAACCCTTAATTTTAGCAGTGCTGCTGGGCAAGCCGGGCATAAGACACAAACGGTATTGTATAAATTCACTAATCAAACCTGCCAACTTCAAAACTAAAAGCTCAATCGGTACCTTTTTACAAAAACAATCAGCGAAAAAGCTTTCAATTCATTTTCTTTTATCAACTGTAGTCTGTTTGCTTCAAATAAGAGACTGGCAGTTAGTATTATTGTTAATGCTAAATAACGGCTTCTTTGTACTATTGAATTCTCTCTGGCCCAGGAAAAAATAAACTGTTTTAAAATAAAATATAACACGTTTTTGAAGACAAATGTAAATATAATCGCTGGCCTATAACTAGGGCCCTACCAAATTCATGGTCCATTTGGTCAATTTCACGGTCACAGGATTTAAAAAATAGTAAATTTTGTTATTTCAGTTATTTAAATCTAAAATTTCACAGTGTTGTACCTGCAGGGGCCGTGACACAAAAGGAGGTTGTGGGGGGGTGTCACAAAGCTATTTTAGGGGGGTTGTGGTATTGCCACCCTTACTTCTGCGCTGCTGCTGTTGGGGCACTGCCTTCAGAGCTGGGCACCCGGCCAGCAGCCACCGCTCTCCAGCCACCATCAAACTCTAAAGGCAGCACAGAAGTAACAGTGGCAATACCAAAACCCCCTACAATAACCTTGTGGATTCCCTTCTCCCCCACCCCCAGCGGTCCCCTTTTGGGTCAGAACCCCCAGTTTGAGAAACGCTGGTCTCCTGGTGAAATCTATATAGTATAGGGTAAAAGTACACAGAAGACCAGATTTCATGGGGAGACCAGATTTTGCTGTCCATGACGCGCTTTTCACGGCCAAGAGTTTGGTAGGCCCTACTTATAACACACCCCTGCCAAATTATAATTCCCTGCTCCAAAGCATGGGGCACTTGAGCTTTTCATATGCAAGGTCTGTAGAAATTCTGAACTTGAGGAAAACATACATTTGCCTCGGCTCGTTCTCAGAAATAGCCAACTGTTTTGGCTCAAATTTTCCAAAAGAATTCAGCCTGAGGCAGACACCCAGCATGGAAAATTTCAGCTCAAACCTTTCAAGTCTGGCAAAGTGAAAACAGGGTCTTATTATGGGAAGGGAATCATAATAGAGTAATAGATGGTGCTGCCAGCATGGACTATAATAAGGTAAATCCACAACACAGTATACCTTTGTTGCCTTTCAGAGGGGTCTGTCTTATGGGCTATTTCTCAGATTTATTCGTCCTCATGTTAACTTTCAAACTGATTTTTTTAAATGTTAGTATGTTCGGGCGATATTTCTTTTTACTGTGTGTTCTTCTCAAGGACTGTAGCTAACGCTTTTTGTGTATGCTAATGAATTTCAAACTTGAGATAGAGTTCACTAGAGACTTTGGGCTTGCTCTTATGTGGAACTCCCATTGAAATCAGGAAATATTCTGTGTGGAGAGTTTGCAGGATCTGGCCCATAATCCAACCAGCTGAATTTCATATAGATGATTAATTTAGAATTTCTGAGATTAAAACCAATCATCTGGGACAAATGTCTTATATGGGAGAGAATTTCTGTATTTAGGGGCATGGCTAGAATCTCTGAAGTTTTGCAAGTCACTTCTAAATGAATGCTTGGGAATAAAGAAAACCTCTTCCATCTTCTTAAAATCTTCTGACTAGGAGGTCCCTAAATGTCAGATAACATGCCTATTGGGAAACTTGTGTTTTCCATTGTGTTTTGAAACATGCCTTGGAATACTGAATGGTAGCTTTTATTCCAGAGGTGAGAGAAGTTTCAGAGAAGATTCTTGGAACGAGAAAGCTGATGGTGTGTTTTTGTTTTGTTTTGTTTTTTCCATTTGTAAAGAGCCACTGACTTCTTTGGGAGGGGTACAGACCTGCTTACGGTTCTCCACAGGCCTTTTCCCCTTCCCATTCCTTTCCCCTACCACCTGGGCTTTTTTCTGCTATTAGAAACAAACCTGAACGTTTTCTAAAGAGAAAAATAATGTATCCTATTTTAAATGGACAGAGACAATGAGACAAGTGAATCTCATGAACTATCTTCTTTGTGGTTTGTCTGAACTCTGTCCCCCTCTGTTCTGTTAAATGTCAGTCAAAGTTGCAAATGCCTGTGCACAATCAAAATTTTCTGATTGTTGAAGCAGTTCTTAGAGTATGAAAAACCTCTTAGAAGTCTGAGGCTCAGGCTAAAACTCTAAGGTTTGGCATACTACACATGAAATTGGCTTTCAGCAAAGCCTTCAAAACAAAATTTTAACTCCATAACATCAAAGAATTTCTCAAACTCTCAGCAGCTCCTGCTTATTTATACTGAGCTTCAATAGATTTGAACTCAGAGTTTTAACTCTGCAAAAGTTTACAATGCACTTGCTTATGTGTATGTACCTCACTGCCATCTGCTGGGTAGAATAAATCTAAAAGTTGACTTTGTTGTGAAAAATATTCCATTAGTGCACTGGATTTGCACCCTACATTTTAGGAGCTGAAAAGTGACAGGTCCATTCCCCATGTTGCATGTACATTACAGATAGTCAGTCGATGACTGAGATATGTATTTGCCACAGGATAGTACAAGGTCTACTAAAACTGACAGGTTTCAGAGTAACAGCCGTGTTAGTCTGTATTCGCATTTTTCTTTTTACTAAAACTGAATTCATTTTAAAATGTGACTTTGCATTCATGATGAGTGCAGATGCCTGATTTTTTAGTTCATTAGAAGAGATTGGTACAACAAGCTATTGCAGGCTGAAAAAAGTGTAAGGAGTAGGCAGAGGGTGAAGTTAATGGCAAAACTTGGGATGACTTCAGTGAAGTCAGGATTTTACCTAGGTTATACAAGTGTGTCTTCAACTAGGAAGACAATGTTCCTTACATTAAACCTTGGATAAATTACCCTTGCATCATCCATGCCAGTTCTTGCACTTTTATTGATAGGGGATAAATGAGTCCAGAGGAAAGTGGGGTAGACGATTTAGGAAAAGCTGCTTGTCAGGGTCTTGTCCCAACCCTTTTTAAATGTACCAAGTGGTGGAAAAATTCTTTGGAGACAATACCTAGCATGGATAGTTGCTGTATGTTGACAGCTTTGCTTTTCTCAGTAGCTGGGTGTAATATACATGTTGCCTTAATTGACAGAAAGATTAAATAGGCTTGGCAGACTCAGTTGTAGACCTAACTTTGCCGTCAGGATCTTGCGAGTCAGAATCAAAAGCTAAATTTTCTAATCCTGAGAAGGAAAAAAAAATGAAGAAAAAAATGCAACAAAAATTGAAGGTTCCCTTTCAGATTCAATGGTCATCACTGCAGACAGAAATAAGAGTTAGTCCATTATTGCCGCACATCATATTAAAAATAATTAGAAATGTATAGGTTAATTTTTATATTATTACCTTAATCTGTGGACCTTGTTCTACCAGTTGTGACCTCATTGATTATGGTGACTGGCATCAGGTAACATTCCATTTGTAAACACTTAATGATCTGCTGCAGTAAGGATGCTTAAATGGGCACCCTGAACTTGAAAGCAAATCAGTTTCAAACAAATGAATCTTAAGTACTTTCTACATATTGCATCTGTCCTGGGTCCCTCTGACAACTTTGATTTTTTTCACCCACATTTTCCTATTTTTAAAAAATGTTTTCCTCTCTCCTCTGTCTGAAAGATCCACAAAAGGAAAACCACTTGGTTGCAAAAAAAAAGACAGTGAAACCAACTGTACACAAAATGCCGTCAGACTCCTAAAATAAGCAAACTGTAAAACAGAGGGGAAACCTTTCTCTTATCTCTGCCAGCTATCCCAATCTTTGGTGTTAGTTGTAGTAATAGTAGGTAAAGCAGGTTTTGACAGAAATGTGATTTTTAAATTGGAAGTGTCCATTGTAAAGTTACAATAACCTCTTGCTCCAGCCTCAAAAGTAGTAGGTATTAAATTATTGTAAATGGCTCTTTTAAGAGGAAATAAAACATTCCAAATAGTAGCCTACAGCTTAAACATGCAGGAAATGTGAATGAGTTGACTCTAGAACCATATGATCTTTATCTGCCTTTGGGATAAGTTACTTAAAACATTTTTCTTCTGACGATTTTAAAATCAAATGAAGAGAAAAATCTACAATAATGTTCAGAAAACATGAGCATCTACAGAAGCTGGACTAAATTTCTCTTTTTTTTGTTTGATTTTAAAAAAATAGAATTCACAGATCAAAGAAGAGGTAGAAAAGCAATAATACGTGCCTCATGCATTCCGCTTTTCAAATGAGGCTCACCAAGAACTAGATTGGATACCGTTATTGGCATTGAATTATTGGCTTACTCTTTGAGTAGTCCTATTAATTTGAATAGGAATACTCAAGAAGTAAGACCCTGACTTACTGTGTACATCGCAATCTGGCCCAAAATGCTTTACAAGCAGTAAGGGCCTGGTTCTTCTAGCCTTATTCTCACTGGGCTAGATTCTACCACCCTTACTCGTATTGAATAATACCCAACTCCACAGTAGTCCCATTGAAATCAGTAGCGGCACTTATGAAGTAAGATACTACTCAGCATGAGTTAGACTGACAGAATCTGGTTCACTGGGATTACTTGTAAAGTGGCAGAACTGGTCACTCCTTAATCAAGATAAATAACACTTTGTTGAGTCCCTGATCCAGGAAAACAGTTAGGCCCATGCTTAACTTTAATCTGACTTCAGTGGAATTTAAGCACGTGCATCAAATTAAGCACTCACTGTCCTGAATAATAATGCCTAGTTCTTATATAAGCGGTATTATCAGTAGATCTCAAAATGCTTTACAAATAGGGATTCTTTTTTGAATCTGGGATTCATGTAGTAGTATACCCATTTTACAGATGAGGCACAGGAAAGTGGGTGATTTATAGAAGTTTTACTGGTAGTAGCATGGGGACCTGAAGTGAAGAAAAAACATAAATATCAAGGCCCAGACAGGAGACCTAGACAGCATCACTGCACAGGCCCTTGGGTTTACTGGTGCTCAGAATGTTCTATTAGCGTTTCTGTTTATTTTATTTAAAAGTTAACTGCTAAGCAAATATTGAGTTAAGCAGCATGACTTTCTGTGCCCAGTAGCCCAACTGACCAAACTAAGGGAGCTTTTCAGCATCAAAATGCCTAGCTGCCTCTCTAGGAACCTAAATACCTTTAAAATGTGGCCCTCAGATCTTCCTAAGGACTAGTGATGCTATTTTTGAAAAATAAAATTGGTCTAAAAATAGTTATTTCAGCTCTTAAAGTGAACAAACTGGTTATGGGCCAAAGGCTAAAATAATAAACTGAATATGTATTGAACACTCTGTGAACAAATGGTGATGAAGTAAATATGAAAGATTGTGCCTCTGGAGGTCTAGTAATATGCCAGCATCTGCTGAATATGCAGAAAATCCTCTCAAACAAAATATGTAAGTTTGAAGTTGCTTCAATAAACAAAACAACCCCCAAATAACTTTACTTACATAGTCAGTGAATATACTGTACTTTAAAAGGACCCAAATGTAGGAAAGATTAGAAAGACCAATAAAAGGTGCTGACCCTCAACGGGGATAAATAGTCATGGCTCCACTGAAGTCTATGGAGTTATGAGAATTTACACCAGCTAAGGAACAGCTCCAAAGGTTCTACCCTATTCCCCACTGCTGTGTGATCATTTATCACTATTGTCTCCATCCACCCCAACATTAATTTTGCACCCTTATTTTCTTCTATAATGAAAGTATACCCTTGGATGTGCATTGTTGCTTTGAAATACTGTTTATTAAATACTTCATACAATATCAAAAGGAATATAGTTATAGAAGGCATTAAGTTATAAGTTTTCTCATTTTGTGTCATGCTGACAGAGGAGAAGGGGGTAAACAATGTGATGTTATTAAATGTGATGATTATATGATGATGCAGGTTTATGTAAGTCTATGCAGAGCTTGCAAGTTTGTATCTTTATCTGTAGTGCGTGTTGCAACTAGGGTTGCTACTTGAAAGTGTCCAGTTTTCGACTGGAACACCTGGTTGAAAAGGGACCCTGGTGACTCTGGTCAGCACTGCAGACTGGGCCATAAAAGTCCAGTTGGCACTGGGCTGGCAGGCTCCCTACCTGGCTCCGTGTGGCTCCCTGGAAGTAGTGATGTGTCCCTTGGCTCCTAGGTGCAGGGGCGGCCAGGGAGCTCCATATGCTGCTCCCACCCCAAGTGCTGGCTCCACAGTTCCCATTGGCCAGAAACCATGGCCAATGGGAGCTGCGGGGGCGGCACCTTTGGGCGAAGGCAGCACGTGGAGCCTCCTGGCCACCCTTCCGCCTAGGAGCCGAGGGACATGTTGCCACTTTCGGGGAACCGTCCGAGGTGAGCACTGCCCAAAGGTTGCACCCCTATACCCGGCCCTGAGCCCCCTCCCACACCCAAACTCCCTTCTGGAGCCTGCGCCCAAACCCCCACCCCAGCTCCGAACTCCCTCCCATACTCCGAACCCCTCAGCAGTCTGCAGGAGATATGTGTACGTGTGGAGATGGGAAAATTATGCTTCTGTGGGATAGGTGGAGTAATGGAAAGCTTTTTTTGTTCATGTGGAAAACCTTTAAGCACTAGTATTATATCTAAAAATGTTAAGCATTTGAAGTTTAACATAGGTAAAAGTCTGGCTTTTTCTATTGTTCTCCCATGATCCCCAGCAACCTCTCCAAAATATTTGTGTTCTATTATTCTGTAATTTCTCTATTGCCTCTCCCTGTGTTCCCCCTCTTCCAAGAAATCGTAACCACAAACAAACAATTAAAAGCCAAAGCTCTTAGTAAAACAAACTTGGAGTTTCTGGCCAAACAATTTTAGAGATAATCTGAGCTAAAGAATATTAGGATAATTTTCAAAATGTCAGTAAAAGGAAGAAATTTCACACACAATAACTTTAAAACAACACTGGGACTTAGCTTCTGTGCAGAGGGCTGCACAAGACAAAATTACATCTTTAATACTGAATTAGGAGAGCTAGAGCAGTAGTTCTCAAACTTTTGTACTGGGGACCCCTTTCACATAGCAAACCTCTGAGTGCGACCCCTCCTATAAATTAAAAACACTTTTTTATATATTTAATACCATTATAAATGTTGGAGGCAAAGTGGGGTTTAGGGTGGAGGCTGACAGCTCGCGACCCCCCCGTGTAATAACCTTGCAACACCCTGAGGGGTCTCGACCCCCAGTTTGAGAACTCCTGAGCTAGAGGAACTTATGAGGCCCCCAGGGCTGCATTTTGGCCGCCTTGCATTTAACTGTAGTGGTAAAATTCAAGGGTACCTTATAGTATAAATTCTCCCATCTTTAATAATTTATGATAGTTTTGGAAAATTCTTGGGAGGAAAGAGTTCAGTTTTGATATTTTTGCTTTAAATAGGGAAATCAAAGTATTTCAGACCCCCCCCCCCCAAAAAAAGACTGTAGTTTAATGAATTTATCACAAAAATAGACAAATGGAAATAGGGGAACTGTGATGCAGTGGATATATGCAGTAAGCTTTAGTATGGCTTGGTACTGAACACTGATTGATAACCAAACCGTGGGCTATGTGATCACTGTATGTGGAATGCATTTGGGAACTGTGCTTCTTTGCTTGAAATTGCAGTTTCAGTTTGGTTTAGCTGGGGGGGCTTATGACATGCTGGCTGAACTGTAACCATGTGTTGAAGATAAATTGAAATGCAGGGCTATGTTACATATATATTCAGTTATTAAATAAAGCCATAATTTAATCTAGCCAGAGAAATCCCCACTGAATAATTCTGCATTTTAAAAAACTGTGGTCATGGTGTACCCACTCTTTATGCCGTAGCTTGTCAGGTTAATTTAATTAAAGTCCTGTCTTTAAAAATATACTTAAGTCAAAGATCCAAAGCGTTTAATCCCTTGAGACAGAAGCTCTGGTTAAGCATGAATTCAGCCCAACATAATTCTTCCTCATTATTGCCTGTTACAGTTTATTAATTAAATAGAAAGCAGATTCCTTATGATTGATCATTAATGTATATTATGATTATAACATCATAATCTTTAGTCAGTAAACACCTACACTGGTTCAGAAAATGGTTTTGCCGTGGGTGATAATTGCAGCCACTTTTTCTGTCTCGATTATTTTCTCATAACAATATAGCAAGGCTGCACAATTTTCTAACTGGTTACATATTAGACAAATGTATATTCATGTAGTTTTGCTGTGCCAGGTGAGTGAATGCATATGATACGAAAATAGCTGTACAGTTTCAGATGACGAAAGAGCATTTCTAAAACTCCCTGCTCTAGTAATGAGTAGAAATAATCCTTTTGCTTCAATACTTACAGAACTAGGAATAGCTGATACATGGAGATATTTACACCCAATGGGGAAACCATTTTCATTTCACTCGGGCTTACTTAATATCTTCTCTCAGATAGTCTTGTTGCTTCTTACCACTGAAAAAAAAAATATATAAAAAAAAATAAATGTGTATCGTTCGCCCTTTGCATTCAGCTGTGTGTGGAGGGGAGGTCAGTAATATGGAGTCTGGCTATATTCTACTGGTGACTTATTTTCTTCGCACCCATTCACCCGTCCGGGAACAGAGGTGGTTACTAGTAGTAGTCAGGCTTTTCTTTAAGGAATCTTAGCAGGCAATAGTCCCAGAGAGCAACCCTGCCTCAAGATTTGACTCTAATCAGTTACCAAGGTAGAGAGCAAACTCTCCTGCTGCTAGCACAGCTCTTTACAGAGCCTTGCATAAATATCTAAGCAACACAGCATGTCTTCCCTAAACATAACATTTACTAAGCAAAAGATATGGGAAGACTATATATAACAGCCCCCTCTCTTCCCCTGGCTCCCCCCCCACACAGTTGAATTTGGACCCAAAAGTTGCTTGGATCACCTTCCCTCCCTCCCACCCATTGTTCTAAAACTCACCCTACATTTGCCCATTTCCTCTGTCTTTCATGAATCTGCAATTTTAACCGTACTTAGAACATAACTGTTTTCTAAATACTTAGAAACTAAGACGCAGAAGCCCAGTTCTCCTATTACAGGATCTGAGTAACACCCCCATGTGGTGGGAGTAATAGGCCCCAGAACACACTCTTTTTAAAAAAACAAAAATTTCCAGGTTTTAGTAGATAAACCTCAAGACAGCCTTCAGAAGCAAATTAATCTCTCATACCTACCATGAAACATACTGTATACCCATATCAACAATATTAATCACCTAGAACAGATGTAAGTACATAGCTCAAGACAACTAAATTTGAACTCTTGTTACTTGAAAGGAAAATAGCCCTTGAGAAGGATTTATTTTGGGCTAATGCAGTGAACAAGAATCTGGCTCAAATCAAGATTACTCTTTATATGCACGGTGTTTCAACAGGAATGTTGTAAAAAGTTTTATTAATGAAACAATGTGATAAACCTAAAATGCAACAAGAAAGGGATACCTTTTATTCCTGATGCTCTGTGTAATTATAATTGAGATGCTGGCTCTCCTTCCCAGTATAGGTTTCAGAGTAGCAGCCGTGTTAGTCTGTATCCACAAAAAGAAAAGGAGGACTTGTGGCACCTTAGAGACTAACAGTGGACTTCAAAACGAGTTCTGTTACCATCAAGTTCTCCTTATGTAAGAACAACTATTTAATATATTATCATATTACTCCAAATCTGGAAAAACTCTGTTTTGAAATACTGCACACTTTACCTTCAGGAAACATTCAGCCTTTAAAGTAAGTTAATAGAGATGTTAGGCATTAGACAATGACACCTCTACCTTCCAACCTCCAACCCAATGCAGCAATACTTACCTGAAGTGAGCATGCTGAATGACTCTAAAAAGCAACCAGACAAAATTTTGTCGTCTGTTCTCCCATACGTTCTTTTTGAGATGAGAAAAGTAATTATGATTTTTCACACAACGTTCCTAAGCTTTTTGATTTGTGTGTGTGTTGCAAATAGTTGACACTTCAGTCCATTAGCCAAAATCACCAAGACCTTGGACAGATAGGTCAAGTTCAGAAATTGCAGTGGGAGTTAATGTATATAAAGTGGATCTGCATTCCAGATAACAGCGCGTGACTTTATTTATACCATTTGCTGCTGAGAACTGGGACTCAAATAATATATGATATGTCTTTCTGTTTAATTTCTAAAATTCAGAATTATAGCTAAAACAGAATGATCATGTTTGACTTTTTAAAAATAAAATGCTTAATGCAGTAGCTGTATACTTTTTTAAAAAATGAAGTGCTGATAAAAGTTATCTGATTGATAGCATCGGAAACTGAAATCCTTTATTTATCCACTGCATGAACAGTAGTAGTATAAGATTACCAGCGCTTAATTTTTGCCAGGATGAACCCTCCGACCTCTTGGCTCAGAACTTCATAGCCCCAGCACCTCTGAGCTTGCTACATCAGTTATGAATGTAAAAAAATTACTTGAGACCCGGCACCTCTTTAATTACCAATTAAGCACTGAAGCTTACCCATACCACCACACAAATATGTCTCAATTGTAGATGGGTTGGCATAAATGTTGGCAATTTCCCCGGGAAAAACTGGTTTAGGATAGGGTGCCAGTAAATACCAGTTTAAACCAGAAACGGTGGGGAAAGGGGAATTCTTATTAAAATAAACTATGAAAATGATTAAAATATATATAGCAATTTGATAATAGTTTTGCAGTAATATGGTCTGTTTAATTTTGATTAAAGGAAATAAACTAAATAAAAAAAGAGTCTCAACCTAAAGCTATATGTTACTGTCTTGGCTATGTCAGAGACTGAAATGTCTGTATTTAGGAATTCCCTTCCTTATTTAGCAATGAAAATTACCTATTTGTTTAGCAAACAAGGAAGGGGAATTGCCAGATTCAGAAGTTTCAATTTCTGTTTGAAGTAAATTGACAAATTAACTGTCTAGTCCAGTACCCTGTCTCTTGATCTGGGTGGCTGGAGTGCCAATTGGCTCCAGTACAGTGACTCAAGTCAGAATATTCCAACATGAGCAAAGGTGGAAGACCACTTTGCCCAATTCATGGCTATTTTGAGAAAAATTCATGAAGATGGCAGAGTCTTTCAAGAAAAAAATGTGTGGGAAGAAAGACAATATGAGGAAACGTTTTGAAAAATGCAGTGGAAAGAATGAAGAGACACCAGAACCACTGACGGTGACTAAATCTATTTGCATTGTGTTAGAATCAGACTCTGAGGATGAAGATATTGTTAACATTGCAATAGCATTGCCAAGTACATCAAAAGAGCCAGATCCAGGTTGGCCAAAGACAATGAGGAGGAAATATAATGATTTTTCTCAAGCAAAAATGGATGTGTTTGTAACAAAAGCAACGCTAGAATTTAAACAAAAGATAGACTGGAAAATACCTGAATTTTTGTGTGCCTGTAATATTCTGTTATTGAACATCCAACTTTTCAAGCAATGATCAGCAGCCTAAGGCCAGACTACAAAGCGCCCAATCTAAAGCAGGTAGCAGGGAAACTGTTAGACACATTTACTGATTGCTTTAGTGTGGAAGCATGCAACACATCACACGGAAAAGCATCTGGTCAGCTGAACAAGAAGGAATTGCACAGCCATGGTCTCTCAGCAGAAATCCTGACTTTCTGCCATATGTACTTTCATTTAAAATAGAAGACGCTCTATAACCATAATCAATGTTTTCAACCGCTATCAAGGAAAACGCTTCACCTGTAACGTGCTGGAAAAATCTGAAGAATACAGATGTTCCCTCTGACTTCATGGAACTGGTGGTGAAATTGCCCAGTGTCCAGCAAGGTCAGCAAGCATAGAACAAATCTTTCAAACTTTGGAAACATCCATTCAAAGCTGAGGAATCAGCTCGATCTGTGCGTTACACCAAAGTTGGTCTGCTGCCGCCGAATGCTGTGTGGCCAAATGGACCCGGACTGGTAGTCTACAACTCAGCATGCTTCTGATTGCTTAATGTTTCAAGCCTATCATTCTGCATTATTGTTGTTTTCATGTAATTGAATGTTTTTGACTTTTGTTTATGTGATATTGAAAACAGACATGTGTTATAACACGTATAACTTCCTTGAGAAAATACTGAACCAAAATGTATACAGACATTCTGATGTTCAGTATTATGGTTACATGCATTATTAGTATTGTCCCCACTGTAGTTTTACTTTCTATTTGTACAACCCTAAATAAATCTATGAATCTACTGCCTTATGTTACCACAATTTGAATATGTAACTAAAGCTAAATGTAATGTGGTTTGTGGTGTGCATTAATCAAACAGTTTTAAAATACATTAGAACCCTGTTTATCCAAGCCTCCATTATCCACCTCTCTGTATTAACTGAACGGGGCGGCGAGGTCAAGAGGCGAAGCCCCGTTGCCTGGGGCTGACAATCAGAGCCCCACCCACTCCCCTGATTATCAAAAGTTTTGATGATCTGATCTGGCCCCAGTCCCAATTAGGTCAGATTAACAGGGTTCATTGTAGAAAATGCCTTAAACTGGTACTAACTAGATTTTCCCTAGGCAGTAAAAACATGGATTTTCCTGGTAAAAACCACCTCTAATAAATACCATACCAACATCAAGAAGGCATTTAAACTTTCATCTGAAATTACTTTTTTTTCACATTTGTGATGGTGATTTGGTGATGCTGACTTCTTTCCACTAGGATCTTGACTGAAGCTACCAACCTATGTCACCTAGGCCATTAAAACAGCTGTCTGATATACAGATTAGATTTCTGATCTCTGCTGACTCTGGTTGGATTCCGAGCAGTAAACTAGAGTTGAAAGGTCTGCTGAGATATCCAGTTCCATCAAACACTATGTGGTTTGAAAAAAGAAACACGAAGCAAAACAAAATCTGGCTGATTAAGTAGAAAAGGTGCAAATTATTTCTAGCGCATTTCAGGGGAGCTCTAATCTACTACTGCTGATTATTGAGAGGATTTCACCCCTAAATAAAGGCGCCTATGGCATTGTGCTAAGAAAAGCTGCCATGACCTGGGTGTACAACCATTTTTGTATTAAAAGAATTGTGATCTCAGATAATCTGTTCATTTTGAAACATAGCTGTTCTTTGTTTAGAAAGTGTTTCACTTTCTGTAGAAAGAAAACCAGTTTGTGAACCAGTTTGTGAACTGAAAAGAGACATTTCAAGAGAGACTGTTTATCAGATAGCGCATTTTCTTGCTGTCAGAGAGCTGTGGTTGAGTTTCTGTCTTCTTTTTTGTTTTGACTCCATGTAACTCCAGATTTTTCTTTCAATGGATATGAAAGAAAGTGGTGCTCTCTGGTTGTCCTGCTGAAATTAATTTTCCTAGATGCTGGTATGTTTCCAAGGAAACTGGCCAGTAACGTGGTAGGGTTTAAGGGTGGAGGGCCAGGGCCTAGTTGTAATTAGAAGCTGGTGAAACATTTTTGGGTGACAGGCTATTTTTCAATGGAAAAATTTTTCTTCATAAGTGAAAATGTTAGTGAGAAACCATTTAGCTTTTGTTCAATATTTTTCATTTTTAAAGAATGCTGACTAAGTGTGAATGTGCTCTTTCCCCAGTGGCTGGAGCCTCCAACTGGGGAAACTTTCTAGCTGGTAAAAAAGCATTTTGGTTTATTTTTTCTAAATTTTACTGTTGTTTTGCAAAATATCAAAGTTCTTCAGTTTTGTCCATTTTTTAAATTGTTGAAAAGTTTTGACCAGCACTACAACGGGCCAAAAACCACACTTTTTATTACTTTTTTTGTTGAAAATTTTACATTAATTTTTTGTTAAAAAATGAATTTTTGATGAGAAATTCTGTCAAAAACTTGAAATTCAGGAAAATTTGACCAGCTCTGATCATTTTATTTGGCCTTCCCATTTGGGCCCTGATCTCATCGAGACCTACACACATGTTTACCTTTGCTATTGTGAATTGTCTCATTGAAATCATAGAACTATTCACAGTAGTGAAGTTAAATGAGCCTTTGCAGGCTCACTAATGTCTTTGTTGGTCACTGCTGTGTCTGTTGGCAGATGTGCTGTATGGTGGCAAATAGCATGCTAAGTTTAAAATATTTTCACATTTAGAATACAACCATACTGTGATCCTGAGAGATGACTTCAAGAGCTAAGTTGTACCAGTCCTGGTTCTGTGTTGGATGGGAGATTGTCTGGCTATGTAGACTCCCTTCTCAGGCCCTACGCTACCAGCACTCCCAGCTATCTTCGAGACACCACTGACTTCCTGAGGAAACTACAATCCATCGGTGATCTTCCTGAAAACAGCATCCTAGCCACTATAGATGTGGAAGCCCTCTACACTAACATTCCACACAAAGATGGACTACAAGCCGTCAGGAACACTATCCCCGATAATGTCACGGCAAACCTGGTGGCTGAACTTTTTGACTTTGTCCTCACCCATAACTATTTCACATTTGGGGACAATGTATCCCTTCAAATCAGTGGCACTGCTATGGGTACCCGCATGGTCCCACAGCATGCCAACATTTTTATGGCTGACTTAGAACAACGCTTCCTCAGCTCTCGTCCCCTAATGCCCCTACTCTACTTGCACTACATTGATGACATCTTCATCAAAAAAGGAAGAAAACAGATGAAAATGTGAGCTACAACACTTCAATAGAGTTAGAGCTAAAAATGAAGAAACATGAATATACTAATACTTGTGAAATTTCAAGAAATTGAAAAAGAAGTTTGATTGTCTGAAAGTGTAACACAAAAAGCGCTCTCTTTGTTAGACCAGAAGTGTCAGAACAAATTTCTTAGTTTTTTTCTTCTCCTGTTTGCATTTATATGAAAAAATATGTTGTTTTAATAGCATCTTGTTAACACATATGAGCCAAAATGTTCTAGCAACACAATTATCTTGTCTGTGTGGTTATTTTCTGAAGAGTCCAATAATTCAAAAATAACCATTTTCCACTCTTTATAGTGGTTACTCCATTGTGGACTCTGAGAATACTGGCATCACACACGCTGATCGCACTGGAGTAGAATTTGGAGCACACATTTTTGTTGTGCCCACTGGCACTGCTCTGCTTGAGGGTTTGTCAGTGTTTCAGTTGCAAACCACTCCTTGCAGAGATTTATAGCTAGGCCATAAAAGTTCCCTCCCAGCTAAAATTTGTGCTGCTTTTAAGTTTTATGGCACACACACAAAATAGAGGGTTTTTTTTTTTTCAGGGGATATATTTCATCATTATGCATAAGGATTTATGCACATAAATCCCACTGCTGCTTGGGAGAGGTAGACATCTAATTTGTGGCATACAGTGACATGGGAAAATAGGGCCAGATCCTCAGCTAGTGTATGGGGGTGTAGTCAATAAAACTAGGCTCATTTAGAGGACCTGGGGATTTGGCCCACTGTGAACAACCGTTTTTAGTGGCAGTAGCTGGATTTTTTTTTAAATTGCTGCTGTTTTCTTCAGTATCGTATAATTTCAGTATATTTCAAACATTGAAAATTGGGGACCATCATAAGTTGTACCTTTTGTGTACAAAATAAAAGTGTAGTTAAAACGGGGCAGTGTCAATTTCAGATTTACAACAAGGTCTAAAATGACCTATTTTATGCTTTTCTCCACCAGAAGAATTTGCCTGAATCCAACCCTATTTAGTCTAAGAGTACACAGTGGACTCACACTTTGTGAAGTGGTGAATAAAGCAATAGCAGAAAGATACCAGGCCCAGGAATAGCCATAGTCTGCTTGCACAGGGCAATCTCCATTCTCATCCCAGGTCTAAAAAACAACAATCCAAAAGCAGGTTTCAGAGTAACAGCCGTGTTAGTCTGTATTCGCAAAAAGAAAAGGAGTAGTCTCTAAGGTGCCACAAGTACTCCTAATCCAAAATCAGTGTTTCATTTGGTGGACATTATCATGGAGCTGGCTGTTCCAGAGGGATGGGGACTATTGCAACAAAATTCCACTGCTTCACTGCACCTGCATCAAATGCCTCATGACTGCTTCAGAAAGTCAGTGTGGCCTGGAGGATAGCACCCTGGATCAAGATTCAGAAGCCTGAGCTCTATTCCTGGCACTGGCACGCTTGATGACTCAAACTGGAACAGGTACAGAGAAGGGCTACTAAGATGATCCGAGGAATGGAAAACCTGTCTTATGAAAGGAGACTCAAGGAGCTTGGCTTGTTTAGCCTAACTAAAAGAAGGTTGAGGGGAGATATGATTGCTCTCTATAAATATATCAGAGGGATAAATACCGGAGAGGGAGAGGAATTATTTAAGCTCAGTACCAATGTGGACACAAGAACAAATGGATATAAACTGGCCACCAGGAAATTTAGATGAGAAATTAGACGAAGATTTCTAACCATAGGAGGAGTGAAGTTTTGGAACAGCCTTCCAAGGGAAGCAGTGGGGGCAAAAGATCTATCTGGCTTTAAGATTAAACTCGATAAGTTTATGGAGGTGGTGGGATAACATGGTTTTGGTAATTAAATATTCATGGTAAATAGGCCCAATGGCCTGTGATGGGATATTAGATGGGGTGGGATCTGAGTTACCCAGGAAAGAATTTTCTGTAGTATCTGGCTGATGAATCTTGCCCATATGCTCAGGGTTTAGCTGATCGCCATATTTGGGGTCGGGAAGGAATTTTCCTCCAGGGCAGATTGGAAGAGGCCCTGGAGGTTTTTCGCCTTCCTCTGTAGCATGGGGCACGGGTCACTTGCTGGAGGATTCTCTGCTCCTTGAAGTCTTTAAACCACAATTTGAGGACTTCAATAGCACAGACATAGGTGAGAGGTTTTGCAGGAGTGTGGGTGAAATTCTGTGGCCTGCGTTGTGCAGGAGGTCAGACTAGATGATCATAATGGTCCCTTCTGACCTAAATATCTATGAAACTATGAATCATCTGGACCCATGGAAAAGAAGCCCTTGAGGAATTCCACCATGATTTCAACAATTTCCATCCCACCATCAACCTCAGCCTGGACCAGTCCACACAAGAGATCCACTTCCTGGACACTAGGGTGCTAATAAGCGATGGTCACATAAACGCCACCCTATACCGGAAACCTGCTGACCGCTATACTTACCTACGTGCCTCCAGCTTTCATCCAGACCACACCACACGATCCATTGTCTACAGCCAAGCTCTACGATACAACCGCATTTGCTCCAACCCTTCAGACAGAGACAAACGCCTACAAGATCTCTATCAAGCATTCTTTCAACTATAATACCCACCTGCGGAAGTGAAGAAACAGATTGACAGAGCCAGAAGAGTACCCAGAAGTTACCTACTATAGGACAGGCCCAACAAAGAAAATAACAGAACTCCACTAGCCATCACCTTCAGCCCCCAACTAAAACCTCTCCAACGCATCATCAAGGATCTACATCCTATCCTGAAGGATGACCCATCACTCTCACAGATCTTGGGAGACAGGCCAGTCCTTGCTTACAGACAGCCCCCCAACCTGAAGCAAATACTCACCAGCAACCACACACCACACAACAAAAACAGTAACCCAGGAACCTATCCTTGCAACAAAGCCCGTTGCCAACTGTGTTCACATATCTATTCAGGGGACACCATCACAGGGCCTAATCACATCAGCCACACTATCAGAGGCTCGTTCACCTGCACATCTACCAATGTGATATATGCCATCATGTGCCAGGAATGCCCCTCTGCTATGTACATTGGTCAAACTGGACAGTCTCTACGTAAAAGAATAAATGGACACAAATCAGACATCAAGAATTATAACATTCAAAAACCAGTCGGAGAACACTTCAGTCTGTTTGGTCACTCGCTTACAGACCTAAAAGTGACAATTCTTCAACAAAAAAACTTCAAAAACAGACTCCAACGAGAGATTGCTGAATTGGAATTCATTTGCAAATTGGATACAATTAACTTAGGCTTGAATATAGACTGGGAGTGGATGTGTCATTACACAAAGTAAAACTATTTCCCCTTTATTTCCCCTCCTACTGTTCTTGTAAAGTGCTGGAAATGGCCCACCTTGATTATCACTACAAAAGGTTTCCCTGTCCCCGCGCTCTCCTGCTGGTAATAGCTCACCTTTCCTGATCACTCTTATTACAGTCTGTATGGTAACACCCATTGTTTCATGTTCTCTGTATATATAAAATCTCCCCACTATATTTTCCACTGTATGCATCCGATGAAGTGAGCTGTAGCTCACGAAAGCTTATGCTCTAATAAATTTGTTAGTCTCTAAGGTGCCACAAGTACTCCTTTTCTTTTTACAGATACAGACTAACATGGCTGCTACTCTGAAACCATTCAAGGAACAGTCAATTTAAAAAACAAACACAGGCACATACAAAAAACCCAGAAAGAGAATTGATTTATATTTGTGCACATGCCACAAATACTAGTATCCTTCCAGTAAGGTGAGGGTGAATTTTTATGTCACTAGTAAAATAGACATATGATTTATGTGCCACAGTAGAGACTCATGCTATGGGTCCTTGATTTGCCACTATCTCTGAGCAGCACTCAGATGTAGTGGAGACTAGTGGGCACAAAGAGTACAGCTCACTGATCTTTGGTTGCCCAGCCCTGACAGAATTTAGAGGAGCAGTGGGGCTACTTTAATTTCTGTCACTGGCATAGAACATTATACCTGCTGGAGGAGGATTAGGCATGATGGCACTCCATTCCACCAGGCACCAGCCCCACTGTTGACGGCACAGAGTGCCCGAGGCAAGCAACAGTTGGGTTTGTTGCCAGGTGTGCGTCGCACCAATGACCACAACAGGGTGGAGAAGCAGAGAGTTTTATTTGAAGCTTTAAATAGGGCGCAGGGAGACTGAACTGTTTTAAATTTTGCAGCCCCACATGCAGATTACAGTATACAATTTATATTTTTGCTTATTTTATTATATAAGCTTATATAATTATTTGTTGCTTCGTACAATACCGTAGCTAATTAGCTAAAGCAGCTAGTTTTGGGTTTTTTTAGTAGTATTGCTTGAGCTTTGCTTTATTTGGTTTTATTTGTTACAGGTTTTTTGCTAAACATTTTTGCCTTATTTATATGTTTTTTAGGCCGAAGCTGGCCTTGGCTAGCGAGCCGTGTGCAAACCTGTTTGTTTGTGTGCTAACTTTTTTATAGTTTTGCAGGGTTACAGAAGGTTTAAGGAGCGGAGGGGCTTCAGTTTGCCTGGGCCTAGAGCAAGAGGGCTTTATTGACACTTGTGGTTTTTTACCCTTCCGAGTTACCTAGAGTAGTGCTCAGTGTCACCACCAACTTTTTTTTTTGAGAACACTTAATAAGCTTGTAACTGAGTTTTTTTATATTTTAAGGACAACAAGTGATTAAGCGCTGAGGAGTCAGAATTTTTAACAAGAGGATATAATGGGGTTTTTGTGGAGCGGGAGGCACATATTTTATATATGAGTGCTTTTAACAGACAAGCAAGAGGAGAATGATAATACACAACACAGCACCTGTGAACAGGAGACGAACAATGCCTTCCCCCAGGTTGGGCAGCCATTTCCAGAGTGAGTCAAAAATAGTGAGCTCTTTTTTGGGGGCTTTTTATTGGTTAAGAGCCTGTTCGGCTGACAGGATGTGCTTGTTAATATTTTGTGAATTTTTTGGGACATATGTACAGCATTTATTTTTAATTAGGGCACACATTCCGCCCTGTGCAGCCAAAAGGTAATTTAGGGCCTGGCGGTTTTGCAGGGACAACAACCGGAGTTGATAAAGTTCCGTGCTGAGGCTCCTCTCTGTGGCCAAGGTATTATTGGCGAACTTGGTGAGGAATACAGAAAGCTGGCGATAGAGCTTGGCCAGTTTACCCCCCCCATATGCTGGGAGAAGGATTATATTGAATTTATTTTTTTTATTAATGGGTTTGGGGGTGGCATACAGGGACCGCTGATGCTGGGGATGGCCCGAGGGGAGCTGAGCCATGACCCGAAGGGGAGGGGTAAGGTATTCCAAATAACAGTTTCCGTGCCAACGGTGGGGTAGCCATTTATAGGCTGAGTTACCACAGACATAAAAGGACTGTCCATTGGCTACCGTGCCATTGTGCCCTAATTTGTGGACTGTGGCTTCTAAGGGGGTATAATATTGAAGCCCTTTGCCTGTGTTTTGGCCAGCACTATTACATAGAGGAATAGTGGTATTTGCGGATGGGGACAAATAAAACTGACAGGTACTATTACCAGCAAACCAGGTATGGTTAGCAGTGGCCTCCTGGCGATAACAAAGGAGGCCCATGGGGACGGAGTGTAGCTGGATGGGTTTGGGGGCATGGGTCGCAGTCCAGTAGGGTTTTTAGGGATTAGTGTTGCTGCTAAACTCGGCCTTTTTAGTACAGTTTTTTGTTAAGGTGGGCTGCGTTTGCAACCGAGTGGCGTTTGCTTTTATTTATTTGTTATAGAGGTCTGACCAGTTGTGGAGGGTTGCCCTTTAAGGGAAGCTGGCCGCATGGTAGGGGATTTGGGAACATATTTAGCAGTTGGACAGATTAAATTTCCGGGCAAAGGCGATTTTGAGGGCCTTATAGGTATTGACATTTAAATTAATGGTTTTTATTTATTTTTTTTTTTAGAGAGAGAGAGAGATGGGGAATACTAGGCAAATGACACCCACTATGAGGGACCTTATGGTGTATATGCCCTGGTAGCCCCCCCCCTTCCCCCTGTGCTTATGTTTTTTTAAGTAATAATTTGAGTTTAAGATTGTCGGAGGGTGATGTGGTGATGGGCTGGACGGTCCACCGTTTCGCTGGTGGAGGAATAGGCACTGCCTTCAGGCGAGAGTGATGGATCCAGTTTTTGTGTCCCTTGACCTTTGCCACTGTGTGGGAAACCAGCAGGACGGTGTGGGGTCCCTTCCACTTCTCTTGGAGAGGCTTGTCCTTCCAAGTACGAACAAGCACAGAGTTACCTGGCTGCAAGGAGTGGACAGGGGCATTCAATGGAAGAGGCTGGAAGTCTTTGGTATACCTGTGGAGAGAAGAGAGAACAGCAGACAGAGAGCACATATACTGAGACAAAAAAACACATTTTATTTTTTACTTTTTTTGTCAGAACCGGTGTTTTATTTATAGGCTATGCCCTTTTAAACATAATTTTAAAGGGACTAAGCCCTAATTTATTTTTTGGGAGAGCGCGGACACGGAGTAGGATAAGGGGCAGAGCATTGGGCCCTCAAAGGGAGGCTTCTGGCACACTTTTGAGAGGTGTCGCTTAAGGGTTTGATTGGTACGCTTTATTACACCATTGGCCTGCGGTCTCCATGGCGTATGGAGTTTTCAAGGGATCTGTAAGGCATCTGAGAGGTGTCGAATGATTTTTGATGTGAAGTGCGTCCCATTGTTAGATTTTATTTACTGGGGGAGTCCGAAGCGGGGAATAATTTTTTTAACAAACTTGAGGGCCACTGTTTTGGCAGTGCAATTACGGCATGGGAAGGCTTCAGGCCATTCGCTGAATCGGTCCACCAAGATGAGGAGATATTTGAACCCTTGAGTTTGGGGAAGCTTAGTAAAATTTATTTGCCACACTAGTCTGGGGTCTGGAGTGGGTTTTAGGGTAGCTGGTGTTACTGGATGTCCTGGCCGAGGGTTATTTTTTTGGCAGACTAAACAGTCAGCTTGTATTTGGGTAGCTGGGGTCGGAGTTCTGAAGTCAAGAAGTATTTTTTTATTAGCTGAATAAGGGCTTTTTTGCCGGCGTGAGTGGTTTGGTGTAGCTGCTGCAGTACTGGCCAGATTAAGCCCTTCGGTAGGAGGATTTGGGGGGGGGAATGAAGCCTTTTTTTTTTTTTTTTTTTTTTTTTGAAGATTGAGTTTGTTAGCTAGTTTTGGGGGTTTTTTTAGAGTACTGAGGGGTTGGAAGCTCCCCCACTGATGGGATAAGAGTATGCATGTGGGCATCCTCAGCTTCCGGTGGAGTTAAGGTGGCAGCATGCTTGGCTTCTCTGTCCGCCCTGGCATTGCCCCTGGCCACGTCTCAATTTTTTTTTTGATGGGCTTTACAGTGCACCACCGCTACTTCTGAGGGGAGTTGTACGGCTTTTAGGAGCCGGAGAATTTGGGGCCTGTACTTGACTGGGGAGCCTTGGGCCATTAGCATTCCCCTTTCCTTTTACAGGCCAGCATGGGCATGTAGCACCCTAAAGGCATACTTTGAATTGGTAAAAATGTTGACCCGCTTTCCCTTTGACAGTTTGAGCGCACGGGTCAGGGCTACCAGCTCAGCCAGCTGGGCAGAAGTCCCGGTGGGCAACCTCTCGGCCTCTACTTTTTTGACACTCGTGGTCTTTCACCCTCCCGAGTTACCTAGAGTAGTGCCCAGTGTCACCAACACCACTGTGCCCTTCATATGCTCCCTCTTTGAAACCGAGGGGTCGGGGATATGGCTGGAGCAGGAGGCACCAGAGGATCATCACCAGCTTTCTATGGCAGGAGAGTTCCCTTATGCAAGGGAAATTCTCTATCAAATATCTCTTGCGACAAAGTAGCTTTAGAGGACTGGAGAATCTGGACCTATGTATTGCCATTTGGTAGATTACTTATTTAAATGCCCAAATGTTAAACAACAGCCCAGCATAAAGAAAAGGGAGGATCAGGACAAAAAAATAGAAAAGGAGATGACAAAAAAAGAAGAAAGTGGAGATACAGATGTCTATGAAGAGAGGTGATGTAAGCCAGTATTAGAGAACATGAAATGAACCAACACAACTTGAATATTGACTATCAAATACTTTCAGCAAACTGCTCATAAGAAATCTTTGGACTGTGTATTCTTAGTACACACTAAATGGTTAATAAATTGAGAAAATCATAAGCTCCTTGAAGATAGTCCATGAAAAGGAAGAGACGTTAAATTTGCTGTTAAATAAATTATTCACAACAGTTCATTCACTTTGTGTGTGTGAGAGAGAGAGAGAGAAAATTAGTTTGGGATTCCTCAATATAAATGCAAAGTTGTTGTAATTTTTGATTACCAATAATAAAATAATATTTGAAACCTCTCAAGTTCACCTTTGTACCTTATGTCATATAAACAAATATTCAGCCTATATATTATTCCCTTCTGAATTATTAGTAAAAGTCAGGAATTTAGGAAAAAATTTGAGCCGAAGCATTCTGTTTAAATTTGAATAAGAAACATATCTGACAGCTGAAGAAACAAAAAAGAGGAGGCATCAAAGCGGCATGTATATTGACAAACATTGTGAGGGATCCCTTGCCTTTGTTTGAAATATCCATAGATGCTAGTTCATTGTCAGACTACTTACTGTATGTGTGGCGGCTTTCATTTTTTATCAAGTAACAATCTTTTAGGGCTGTCAGTGAGTAATAAGATTGCATGTGAAGGGATACAAATTGTGGTATAGTGTAAAATGATTCCAAACTTCTATCATAACAAATTTGAGGTGGAGCGAGTGAGTTAAGTCTGGCAGTTTATCAGAAATGGTGATATTTGGCATAGAATGCTATTAAGCAGATTATGTTATCTCTTAGGAACTGAGAATGTTGTGGTCAAGAAGAAATCAATTTCCTAGGGTGCTACAATAAATTTGTCTTGTATCTAGCAACTTTCTAATTGCAGCCCCCAAGGGAACAATAAGCCAAAAACCAGGCAGATAGTTTCTTCCCTGTCCCCCTTTTTCTTCATCTAAATTGTTTTTGGCATCCTAATAACTTTGCACATTAAAGGTGTGGAAAACATTGAAGACTAGAGTTGTTGATGTCAAATATACAGTAATGTTACTTGGTAAAAAGCAGACCTTACTGAGCAGTTTTGTGGGGATGTTTAAGTCTTTTTGCTCAGATTACTTTATTAAAGCTGGGAGTGGCCCAATTAGTACTAAAGAGGAGGAGTTTTTTCCATCCTGCAAGGTCTGAAAGAAGCTATACAAAAGAGAAGGTTTTCCCAACTTGAGTCTTAAGGAGGTAACTGTAGTATGGAATATTACCTTTCCTTCTATTCAGGTTTTCATTTCTCCCCCCTATGAATACTATAGCATGCACTGTAGCAGTGTTCAGAGACTCTGTAAGTAGATTCATCTTTAACCCTGTTGTTCATACGTACTTAGCTGGAGAAAAAAAATCCCCAGTTTGGAACTGGATTTTTGTTTGTTTTTAAGAGTATTATTATTTCTGGTTCTAGTAGTGGTGTTTAAAATTAAGAACAAAAGTTTAAAATACTCTCACATTCTTGTAACTTAAATTCTTTTTGGCCCTGATCCTGCAGCTTCTCTGCACTGGTGGTTTCCCTGTGTCCATGCAGAAAATTTCAAGATGAGGGCCTTAGTTTATTTTGTTCTGTAATATGGACTTTGATTTTAAGGTTGAGATAGGATGGAAGGCAGTGAGATACTGCTTCCCCCTCTTCAGCCTGGATATCTGAGAGGGTGATTGGGCTGTGATTTGCAGAACTTGTTTGAGATGAGGGGCCTCAGAAAATGAGCAGAGCTGCTAATGGCCACTCAGTTGCTTTATTTGTCCTTAAGATTAGCTGTTGAGTTGGACATTCTGACAGCCCAGAGCAGGGGTGGGCAAACTTTTTGGCCCGAGGGCCACATCTGGGTATAGAAATTGTATGGCGGGCCATGAATGCTCACGAAATTGGTGTTGGGGTGCAGGCTCTGGCTGGGGGTGTGGGCTCTGGGGTGGGGCTGGGGATAATTGGGTTGGGGTGTAGGAGGGTGCTCCAGGCTAGAACTGAGGGGTTCGGAGGGCGGGAGGGGGATCAGGGCTGGGGCAGAGGGTTGCGGCTTGGGGGGTGGGGGGTGAGGGCTCTGGGGTGGGGCTGGGGATTAGGGGTTTGGGGTGCAGGAGGGTGCTCCGGGCTGGGACCAAGGGGTTTGGAAGGTGGAAGGGGAATCAGGGCTTGGGCAGGGGTTTGATGTGCGGGAGGGTGGCTTAGGGGTGCAGGCTCCAGGTGGCGCTTACCTCAAAGAACTCCCAGAAACAGCGGCATGTCCCCCCCTCCAGCTCCTAAGCAGAGGCTCAGGCGACTCTGCTGTGTGCTGCCCCATCTGCAGGGGCCTCCCCTGCAGCTCCCATTCGCCGTAGTTTGTCCACCCCTGGCCCAGAGTGTAAGTGATAGTGAAAGATAAATTGGTGGAATTTAACAAAATAATAATTAGCTATATAGTTACAAACAGCTCAATATGATTAACATCCTGATTCAGCAAATCACTTAAATGCTTAAGTACTTGTCTGAATTGGGTCCTGGCACACAGTTGTGTATGAGGCTATAAACGGTGCATGTTTAATTTAGGGATGGTCAAAAAATTTATGATGGAATGTTTTTCGATTGTAAAAAGTCTGTTTTATCAAAATTGAAATGTTTTGAAAAGGTAAAAGCATTCAATTTTATTGAAACAGAATGATTTTTCATTTCATGACTTTAAAAATTTATATTTTTATATATTTTAGTTTTTACTAAACTGAATACCAATCGCACACCAGTTGGAAGACCAATTACCAATGAGCAAACTAAGTACCAATTTCCAAATCAATTAGAATACAAGTTACAAAACCAAAAAACAATTACCAAGCCAATTACCATAATGAATTATCAATGTGAATGTCAATTACCAGTTTCCAGTTGCTGTTTAGAATGCCAAACACCAATTATTTTACATTATTTTACTTTATATTTTTTAAAAAATTATTAAACCCTAATTTAAAATAATGTAAAAATAAAATGAAAAATAAGATATTTCAAAACTGAAACAAAACCTCTTGATTCACCTAAAATAATTTTAAAAAATATTGTTTAACAGAAAATCTCAAAATTTTGACATATGATTTAGAAAAATGTTTTCCTCTGAAATGTCAGAATTTTTCATGGAATGGAAATTCAGCATTTCAACAACCCTAGTTTAACACTCTTTGGGAGCCCTTTTATAATCATCTCTGTTGGATATGCAGTGAATTTGTGTGTCCTGTTCTGCCTTGCTCTTTAATGAACATAATTGAAGAGGTGGGCCCAGATTCAGCCCTGCTGTAAGCAGTACAACTGCATTAACTGCTGTGGAGGTACGCCATAGCTGACTTTGGCCAGCAGTGGTTATGTTTTCATAGATATCAAATATATGTAACAAAAATAGCTAAGGCATCCAAAGGAAGAAGGTGAGAACTCTAACATTCCACACGTCTGTCCAAAGACTAGTCATAAGAAGGGCTTTTGAATATGGCAAATGTACCATTTAGTATTTTATGTATGACCATTCTAACGATGTGGGTCCCAATTCAGCAAAGCATGTAAGCATGTGTTCAAAATAGGAATAACTTGTGCTTAAAGATAAGCACATGCTTAAGTGCTTTGCTGAAATGAGCCTCCACTTCATACTGGGAATACTAGTAATATCTCAGTTCTCTATGGATTTTTAAAAAACCTATTTCTAGTGTATTCTTAAAAAGGGAAGAAAAACCTCCATAACCTTTTTGGGCTGTAGGGGCCCACCAACCCACCCCCTCTCCCAGCCACAGGCAGCTTGGCTGATCAGTGCCTCCCCCGCCCTCCTGATCAGCTGTTTCGTGGGATGCAGGAGGCTCTGGGGGGGAGGGAGAGGAGTGAGGGCATGGCAGGCTCAGGGGAGGGGGCAGGAAGAGGTGGAGTGGGGTCAGGGCCTGTGGCAGAGCCAGGGGTTGAGCAGTGAGCACCCCCTGGCACATTGGAAAGTTGGCGCCTGTAGCTCCAGACCCGGAGTTGGTGCCTATACAAGGAGCTGCATATTAACTTCTGAAGAGCCGCATGTGACTCCGGAGCCACAGGTTGGCCACCCCTGGCTTGGGGGAAGGTGTGAGCGTACTCGTGCACTTTTTCTTCAGCCCAGCTGTAAATTTACTCGTGTTCTTTTTAATGCTATAAAGAAAACAACTTACAGAATCATGATGTTATTTTTAAAAATGAAAACAAAGGAAGAGTTTGAAAACCTTGATCTTCTTCTGGCTTCTCTGCCAATTTGGGTCCAGATTTTCAATTTAAGAGAGTATTGTAGTTAATGGAGTAGGAATTTGGGAGACAGGACTTCCAAATCCCATTCCCAATTCCTGACACAGAGTAGTTGTGTTGACCTTGGGTGAGTCACTTAATATCTCTGTGCCTCAGTAAAATATCTGAGGTGCTGTGTAGTTTAAGTATTTAATGTTGTTATGTCTACCTGAAGTTTTCATGATTTTGTTTGATATGAAATAAATTTTGTCAAATCAGAGTTATTGCTGTAGCACAGCAAAATAAAGATGGCAACTGTGAATGAGTATAGACTTTACTTCCTCCTGTAAATGATAGATAGCTGTGAGATGAATAAAAGGAATTATGTAGCCCAAGAAGAGAATACTGACAATTCCTTAATTCTGATGGCTGTAGTCACAATATATATTAAATATGTATTTTGAAGAAGGAAAAAATCCAAAATAAATAATTATATAGATGGTCTTTGCTGAAAATCCTGTTACTACACCTTGCATTACCTTGACTGCTAAGTCAAAACCTGTTATAATCCTCTTTATTGTAACAACATTTCTACCAAATAAAAATGATTTGGTTCCAATTACAGGATTATAATTGGGTAATAGGGTTGTTTTCTTTAGTCGTAGACAATGTAAATAAAAGCTGAAGGCTTTTTCACAATGATGGTAACTGTTTATGTTTTTCTAGGGTTCATTGAGAACCGAGAAGCGTCGAATCCAGCAAATGTCAGTCAGCAACAATTAGGCTTGTTCCTAACAGAAAACATGTCTGAAATTGATTTTGAGGAATTAGCCGAAATAGGTAAACATTTTTTTATTGCACTTCAAATAGTATCTTTGTAGAATTACAGATGATTTAATAGAGCGTCTTCATTAAGGGAGAAACTTCACAGGCATTTCGTAATAATATTTTGAGCAATCCAATATGAGTTATAGCCACTGTACTGCTGTGTACCCTATTAAAGCCATTAGGGTTGAAGGTTAGTTTAATACATGCAGCTTTTATGAATTATTGGTATATGTTCCCAGTGCAATTCTAGGCTATCGGAATATCACCATCATCACGTATTGTGGCACAAATGGGAGTCATTACTCCAAAGAGACAAGTATTGAATGTGCATAGAGATTGCAGTATTGCATGTTATCTCCGAATATGTTAGAAGAATAGAGCAATATGACCCTGGTTTTACAGGGCTCATCATTTTGAAAAATCAGTGTTTAAAAAACCCCAAAAACCTGACTTTTGAGGATGCCAGACTGAACCTCAGAGGAGGAACCTTTCACAATCTCTATTTTACTCTATCTTTCCTGCTCTGTCCCATATTATCACTTTGATTTCCCAATCATCATGTACTTCCACACAGCTGGCTCCCATTTTAGTCCTGGGGACTGAGCCAAAATCCAGTTAAGTCAATGGAAATTAGAATCCCATTGATCTCAGTAGGCTTTGGATCAGGCCTTTCCTTTTCCCTCATAGCCAGGGTTAACAGTAGTAACTGCCAGTAGGAACTGAAGCAGGGTGATGAACTCCTATCATATATAGGCAAAACACAGTAGTTGGGTTGTTCTCAGTTTGAAATAATGAATATTTTTTACTATGAGACATCCTTCCTCCTACCTTTGCCAAAAATTAAAGAATGGTTAATAAGGAATTATTTCAAGCAGTTCAAGGTAGCTAGTCTCAAAAAAAAAGTTCATGATTTATAGTGGGGCCTCTTTAATCACTACAGGTAACTACAGTACAAATGAATACACGTTTGCTTTACATTTGCAGTTCTTTACCATGTGAGTCTAAACCAGCCAGAGTTAATTATAAATTTTTACACTTAAGATTGCCTATATACAGTACAAAATAAGCTTAAGAGTGGCTGTGTGTTTAAAAAACTTTGGTTTAAATTTCTGGGTCTTTTATGTTAAAAAGCATACTGTATATTTAGGTCAATACAACCTTTTGTATAGCAATTGATTCTGGTGAACTCACTGTTCGTAAGCACATTTGTTTATTAAACAATTCCCCCTGTTCTACCCCATGATGTTAATGTGTAACTCTTTCTATCCCTGCCCTGCTTTATTGTTTTTTGTTTGCTTACTAAGATTGATTATTCTGTGCAGAAACTTAAAATTCAAAAGCAAAACTGAACACAGTTGTCCTTGTTCTGATTTTTAATATGATTCAAAGTTGGGTTTTTTTGTTGTTGGTTGGTTGCATTTTATAAAAAAAAAAAAAATCATGTCTGGGTTGTGTTTTTATTATCCATTACTTCCCAACCAGCTCTCAGGGCATAAGTGTTCTGTCCTTACGGCCACCGCGTCCAGCTGTTCAGAGTGGTATATTTTTGCTTTTGTAGTTCATCATTTTTAAAAGGTAGGAAAGTATAAATTTGTAGATAATGTTATGAATTTTATCTTTACATTTGTGTGGAGGTCACAAATAGGTTATTTTAATAGCTACATCTTTTTTCTAAGACTAGAAGTGCCACTATTTTATTTTCTATGGATTTTTTTATTGTGAGAGTTCAGGGAGAATGTAATGATATTTAAAGAAAACCACACACGCACGCATATCTGTACAAACCCCAGGCCCAGCCATGAGTGAAATCATTTTTCATGTTTTTTAAATGCATTTTTGTTACAAAGCCATGTTAAAAGGCAAAATGAGACCAAAAAGCCCCCCACAACCCTGATATATTCCTGTTTAAAGGATAATCTGAAAGATATTGGAAATTGTGCAATGGAAAACAAACCAAAGAAATTATTTAGAAAGAGTATTTCCCCCACAGTTATTAGTTATTTGCACATAAATCTGATTGGAATCAATACTTTATATACTCTCTTTTCCCATATGTATCTCGGGTAGAGGTCAAGTTATATGAAATACATAGGTGTTGAGAATGCAAAATGTTGTTGTTGAAACACCCAAAAAGTGGAGTTAATAATGTTCCTCTTAGAGTGATGGTCCCTATTGTATTCCACTGAGGGGCACACCATGCACACCATGCATCCAGAGTTGGAGAATTTGAAAGTAATGTCTGTTGGTCCGCGCATGTGCCCTGGCTCACCTTGTGCTTCCATCTGAGGTGATAAAGGGCAGGGCGGATCCGTCCACGAGGCATCCAGACCCGATGGTGGAATAAGAACTTTTTAGCCTGATCCCAGTGGTTCTGCCAGTACTAGCAGGGCTCCTCTCTTCCTCTCCTGACAACGCGGTGGCTGCATCAGCCAGATCAATTCTCCACCAGATCAATTCAGACAGTTCCAGGAGCTGTTAAGGAGAGTCTAGGGGAAACTCCAGATCCCTGTAGAAGAGATCCAAGATTCCCAGCACAAGCGTCTGGATATCCTTCGCCAGTGAGAATAGCATTGCTGATTAGCAAAGCCATACTGGAAGCTGCCAGAACGGTATGGCACACCCCAGCCACATGCACAGTTACTCCCAAAGGAGTGAAAAAATGCTGTGTTCCAGCCAAAGACTCCACATTTCTTTTCTCACCTCCACTCCCAAATTCCCTTGTAGTCCAGGCTACTACAGAAAGATCTAAACAACAACACCCTTGATCTACAGATAAAGAAAGGAAGTGCTTAGATCTTCTGGGTTGTAAAGTATTCTCATTTTCCAGCCTGCCACTGAGAATCGCAAACTACCAGGCATTGTTAGTCAAATATGATTTCCGTGATTACAACAAATTCAAGAAGTTTGCCCTTCAATCTGCGGTAGATACAGCGGACACTTCTCCACAGCCATGACTATAGAGATAGTCATGTGTCAAGAGTCCTGGTTCCACTCTTCTTGTTTACCTAGGGAGCTCCAGAAATGAAGACCTTCCCTTCAGCAAATCCCATCTTTTTAACCAGAAGACAGATGAGTTGCTACATACACGGAAAGAATCCATGGCTACTCTTTGCTCATTGGACATCTGCACTCACACCCTGAAGAGAAAATTCCACCAACATTTGTCCACATGATGACATAGATCTCCTCAATTGTACCCACAAAGACCTTATGAGCCCCCAAGGAAGTGCCAGAAAACACAGAGGTCTCACCTTCCTGGTCCCTCCTTGCAGGCTCCAACCTCACAGACCCAGCCAAGAGGTATTTTTGATGCAAGCCCGAGAGATGCCGACTACTAAATCTACCACCTCATGACCATTCTACTACTTTTGGGGCCATTTAGCACTCTTTCCCCATCCTTGGAGTGCAATAATAACGGACAGATGGGTGTTGAATGTCATCCACTATGGCTATACGATTGAGTTTTTTATGCTACCTCCTCCAAAACCCTCCTCCCCATCCCCTTTGGGGCCCACTTTCACTACAGTATTCTAGCCCAAGAGATGAACTCCTTTTTACAAAGGGGATCAATAGAACCCATTCCTCCGGAATATCAGGGAACGTGATTTTCTTCAGTTTACTTCTGGATACCCAAGAAGAAAGGCAGGTGGAAACTAATCCTCAATCTTCGGCACCTCAGTCATTTCATCTGCAAGCTCAGATTTCATCTGATCATGCTGGGAGAAAATGGGAAGTGGTTTACGGCTCTCGATATGAAAGCTACTTACTTTCACATTGATAATCACCATGACTCTAGACAATTCACAGTGGGCACCCATAATTTCCAATACAGAGTGCTCCCCTTTGGGATAGACACTGCTCCCAGAGTCTTCACCAAAATATTCTCTGGCGTAGTGGCCCACATCAGGTGTTACAGCCTCATGTTTCCATATCTCAGCAATTGGCTCCTGGCTGCCAGATCCAGGCAAGAAGCACAAGTGTCGACTTGGATGCTACTCAACCTCCTCTATTCTGTCAGAGTTAGTGTCAACATCGAGAAATATATCCTTGAGCCCACACAGTCTCTGTACTTCTTTGGGGTTACCAAAAACTCTGTCACAGCTTGAGCTTACTTACAACAGACAGATTTCAGATAATGAGCGACATTATAGCTTGCATCAGGAACAGTCCTCATGTACCCACCAGGACTTGCCCATCCCTCCTTGGTCACATGGCTTCTTGTACTTACATGACTCCCTTCACATGACTGCACCTTTGCTGCCTTCAGACCTGACTCCAGTCTGTCTGCTCACACGACCATCACTCCATGGACCTATAACGTTGACAATCCCCAATAAGGTACTGTCATCCCTCCATTGGTGGACAAACCCACATCAGGTGTGAATGGGGGTTTCCTTCCTTCCCTCGTTTTCAGACAACAGTCATCACTGACACATCTCTAGTAGGCTGTAAAGCCTACATGGACGATCACATGGCACATGGTGTACCCGAGAATCCAACATGCACATAAATACCCTAGAACTCCAACCAGTACAAAAGGCCTGCCAATCCTTTCTTCCATTCATTCACTCCGACCACATTCTCATTATATCAGACAACACCATCCCTGTCTTCTAGATCAACAAATGGGGGAATGAGATTGAAGGCTCTGTGCGGCGAAGCGGTCAATCTCTGGAATTGGTACATCAATCACCAGATCGTCTTGTCCACAGCCTATCTCCCTGGGACACAAAATGTACTTGCAGACTCACCCTGCAGACATTTTTGAGATCAACCACTAGTGGGAACTTCACGATTCCATAATACACAACATTTTCACCTGGTGGAGGACCCTGACAAGAGATCTATTTGTTCTGCAGATGAACAGCAAATGGACCACGTACTGCTACAGGGGATGCCTCAGCCACCACTTTTAGAGCGATACTCCTCCTACTTTCCTTGTCAGACCAACTCATTTATGCCTTCCCTCCATTACCGCACCTGCCTTGATCTGATGAGAGAGAGACAGTCATTTGATTGCCCCCTGCTGGCCTAAACAGTTCTGGTTTCCCAATCTCCTCCACATGTCCTTCCGCCCACTGATTCCCATCCCCAATTCACCGGTCAGTTGACCCAATACAATGGCTAGGTCTGACATCCCAATCCATCTGTGCTACACCTCAGAGTGTGGTATTTAGATGGGCCTCTACTTTATCTAAGGGGACTGTTGCCCCCTTACTAACATTCAGTGGGTGTGTTCTGGTTGGCTAGCTCCCAGTACTAAAAGGGGACAGGTCTATGGGAAACCAGGACCCTGAGACTGATAGTCCTCAGGAACAATGGGGAGAGGCCAATGCTCCAGGTCAGCCTGAATGACAGGGCGAGCAGGCTAATCAGGGAGTCAGGAGGCCAGGGAGGTCCCGTCCTCCGTGTCAGCTGGATTTGCCTGGGTCAGACAGAGTGGGGCCAAGCTAAGGAGAAAGCAGGGGCCCGAGCTGAGCCAGGTCCAGAGGGACCAGAAAAGCAGCCCAGAGAGAGCAGCCCCTGTCCTGGGAGCGGAGCTGCAGCCCCAAAGCCAGAGGCACAGCCCAGAGAGAGCAGACTTGCCCTGGGAGCAGAGCTGCAGCAACCAGAGCCAGAGGGGCCAGAAAAGCAGCCCAGGAAGCAGGTCAGTGCTGGGAGCAGAGTCACAGAAGCAGCCTGCAGAGCAGACCTGTCCTGGGAGCAGAGCTGCAGCAACCAGAGCCAGAGGGGCCAAGGAAGCAGCCCAGGGAGCTGGAGGCAGAGCAGCAGCAGTACAGAGACAGAGCGGTGGAGCTGGGGCTGGTGCAGTGAGCAGCTGGGGAGAGCGAGGGGGACCCTGGGCAGTGGGCCCAGCACAGGGAGACACCTCAGCCAAGAGGCTCTGCAGGCCAGGCTTGGATCGTAACCCCGACAGGGCGGGGTGACACTGGGAAGAAGGGTCCTACCACTTAGAGCCTGAGAGCGTGTGGCCACCACCAGAGCAAGTGTCCGACCCACAGCATCCCTGCAGCACAGCCAGGGCCTGAGAAGGCGGCCTGGGACTTACAAGGAACAGACTGTGAACTGCCCTGACATTCCAGAGACCCTGTTTGTGACGTTCCCTGCCACAGAGCGGGGTGATGTGTTTCCTTTAACCTTTCCCATTTTTCCTTATTCTTTTTAAAATTAATTGTTGATTAAATAACTTGCATTTTCTTTAACTTGTATGTAATGGTCAATGGTCAGAGAGAGTACCCCAGAGTGGGGACACCCTATCCCCTGTCCTAGGTGACCACAGCAGGGTTGGGGGTTGAGCCCCCAGGAATCCTGGGCCCAGCCTTGTTGGGGTTACGAGGACTCTGCCGGACAGGAGAGTGGAAGGGGAGTCCTCAAGGGCAGGGAGGCCACTGCGTAAAGGAGGTGGGAGCAAGGACTCAGATCTTTTCGCTAGCCCACTTCACCGGGGTAGTGCAGAAGCCAGGAAAGTTCCCCCCAATATCGGGACTATTCCCCCGCTTACATTTAGTACAGACGTGTTCATTGGTGGCTAGTATAATAGGCCGGGGAGGCTGTGCCTCCTCTGGTGCTGCCTTGGCTGCCGGACCCCCAATTTCAGGGTTTTGGGGGGAAGTTTTTGATTTATTATGCCCCATGTAGGTTCCGGGGTGGCTGAGGAGGTGGTATGTGCTATTCAGCTTCCCGCATTCATCAGTAATCTCCTTTGACTCCAGAGAGAAGGTGTGGGGCACTCAAGGCTCCTCTGGCTGGGGCGGGTGTCTCGGTGTTGGGGCTGACCGCAAGTTACCATGGCCTGTTATTACAGGATGGTCCAGGTAGAGCTAGTAGTAAACCGGCTTTGATCGGCTGGGCTGGCTTGCAGCCACTCCAACTGGATAAACAAGTGAAGAGATAAGCAGGGCCCAAGAGTGTTAAGTGTGGGAATAGAAAGCAATAGTGTTTCCTGCCAGAGCCTGCTTGTGGATGTATAAACCCCCTGAGAAAGAGATGATGATAAAAACGGCTATGAGAATTGCTTTAGACGAACAGTCTCACCTGTGGACCTTGGCCTTGTGGGTGCCTCCCCATGCTGGAGCAGCGCCTGCTACGAGCCCTCAAGGACAAGGCTGGAGGGTCCGGGACTGTCCGTAGCAGAACGGGCGTAAGCATTGGTTCTTGCTTGCCTGGTTGGTTGCTGGAAAGCACGTGTTTAGTAATGCGTGAAGGCTGGGAAGCTTATTATACTTTGGCAATAAAACTGGTTATACTTATACACCTGGTGTGGTTTCATTGAGTGTATCCGAGCCCCCCTTTGGCACGACACTCAGGGCTCCAGCCATGTGGAGGGTAGGGGGCCTCGGGGCTGCAGGGGCGGGGCACAGGCAGAAGGGGTGGTGCCGGGGCTAGCCTCCCCAAAGGGGGCCTCCACCCGCCACCCATGGACATGTTTTTCGGCTGTACAAAACATTCTTTCCAGCAGCAGGAAAGATTCCACTAGGCGATGTTACCAAGCCAAGTGGAAACACTGCTCATCTTGGGCTCAATACAAAGGAGTCTTACCAGAATCAGCGGGGATCCCCCTCATCCTAGACTACAGTCTCTCCTTAAAGTCATCAGGTCTCACCCTCCGTTCTTTGAGAGTCCACCTGGTGGCAGTTGGCGTGTTCAGCCCTCCAGTGGAAGGTTACTCTGTCATGCATCTGCTTACTGCTAGGTTTTGGAAAGGCCTCATCAGAACCTTTCCACCTGTCCAAATGATTGCACTCCAGTGGGACCTGAATCTAGTTTCTGTGCTAACAACACCATCCTTTGAGCTGTTAGCTTCATGCTCCATGTCCCTCCTTTCTATGAATGTTGCCTTTCTGGTTGCAATTACTTCTGTGAGATGGGTCGGCGAGCTCAAGGCTCTGATGACAGACCTGCCTTTCAAGGTGTTCCACAAGGATTAAGTCTCCCTACGTCTACACCTCAAATTTGTCCCAAAGATGGTCTCCCAGTTTCACATCAATCAAACCATCTACTTACCTGTTTTCCTTCCGAAACCACATGCTTCTCCAGAGGAATGTCAACTCCATTCCCTTGACGTATGGCGAGCTCTTGCTCTCTACCTACAGAGAGCAAAACCAAACAGGAAGTCCCCCTGACTACTTGTGGCAGAAGCAGAGAGACTCAAGGGGCAAGCCAGCTCCACCCAAAGAATTCCAAATGGATTTCTGGTTGCTTTAAACTCTGCTACCAACTATCAGGCCTACCTCCTACAGGGGTGCGGGCTCACTCCTCACGAGCTCAGCCTTCAACCACAGCCTCCCTTCAGGACATTCCACTTGTAGACGTATATAGAGCAGTCATGCAGAGTTCAGTGCACACCTTTTGCAGCACACTACACCTAAGTGCAGGACTTGGCAGCGGACGCCTCCTTTGACACGGCAGTTCTCTACACAACCATTCCATCCTTATCCTCGCACCCTTTTCCAACTTAGGTACTGGTTGTCAGTCACCCTCAGTGGAATAGTCACTTGACCAGCACTCAAAGAAGAAAAGGAGGTAACTTACCTGTAACAGGAGGTTCTTTAAGAGGTGTGGTCCCTGTCTGTATTCCATTTCCTGCCCACATTCCCCTCTGCTGCAGATTGGTCAATTCAGAATAGAGAAGGAACTGAAGACACGGTCTGTCCACCCCGCCCTTTATTGCCTCGGACAGAAGCATAAGGTGAACCAGGGTGCATGCACAAACCAACAGACACTACTTTCAAATTCTCCAACTCTGGACGCATGGTTTGCATGTGTAACCCTCAGTGGAATACAGATAGGAACCACACATCTCAAAGAACCTCCAGTTATAGGCAAGTAACCTCCTCTTCTTGATATAACTTGTATGATAAAGAAACAGGTGACATACAGTGAGCGATATGCTTTGGGAGGAAAATAATGTCTCTTTAAATATCAGCCTGTCTTAATTTAAGCCATCAGGTCACTTGCATGTTAGTAGATTTCTCAGAATCATTTTTTTGACCAGTATTGAAATACTAATGGCTGTGACTTTTGCATTCAGCTCACAATGTGTTTGATCTAGGTATTTGTTTTCCCACACCAAGCCCTGTGCAAACTTTGGATCATCTCTGTTTAAGTATCACACTTGTTTTTGGTGAAATGCCATGTCCATGTACAGTAAAGGGCAATATCTACCTTTCATTGAAAATTTCAGCGAAAGGGCCTTTGAGAGTCCAATCCAGTGTCCACTCAAGTAAATGGAAAGACTCCTATTGAGTTCACTGCGTTTTGCATCAGGCCCTTAGTGCTTTTCTTAGGCTGACTAACCCACTGTGTCCCCCAGTACATTTAAGGGTTTCAGACAGTGATTTTTCTGTCTCAAAGAGCTTACGGTCGAAGTATAAAAACAAGGTATGACAGACAGACGGGGAAGCATAAGGAAACAGTGAGAAACATAGGTTGTTATGACAAGCAGTGGTCACAGCATAACAACTGCCTAACCATTGTCAAGTTTTTGTGGGCACTGTAGCCAAGAAGAACTTAAAGGAGGGCAATGAGAGAGCTTTGCTGCAGATTTTTATGGGAGCTTCTCCCATGTATGCAGCCCAGCATAGGAGAAAATATGAAGGTGCTTCTTTGAAAATGTAATAAATGAGTGAGTGAAGAAAGCTGTCATCATTGGCAGGATGGAGCCTGGATCTCAATTTCGCAATATTATATGCAAGATAAAAGAAGGTTTTTTAGTAGTTGATTTTATAAATTCTTGCTTTCTGCTTTAGAATTACAGAAAGATGAGGCAGAACATGCAGTAATGGAGAAGCGAAAGACCTCCTTCACACCAGCAACATGTGAAGACACTGAACTAAGCATTAATCATCCATACTACGATGTTGCAAGGCATGGCATTGTACAGCTAGCAGGTATATATGTAAAAATTAAAATGCATGACATTTCCTAGATTTAGCAGATGTTACTCAGCACCTTATTATATTATTTCATATTACACTCTTTAAAGTGATAGTTGGGAATAGTGTAGACACTTTGGACCCAAGTTCAGTAAAGAACCTAAGCATATGCTTAACTTCAGACATGTGACTAGAGTTTAAGTACACGCTTCAGTGCTTTGCCAGTTCAGGACCATTGGCCACAATTGGTTTTGTTTAAAAACAAATGTACAAGACCTAAATATGAATAGATGTATTTGTTTCTAATCAGTGAACATTTGTTTTGTTTTTCATTTCCTGTATGTTCTGAAGCCAGACACATGATCATTCTGTGAGCCCACAAGAAACAGAAAAAAATAACTGAGCAGTCTAAAGTGTTACTGTCTAAAATGAATGAAATGCAAAATGTAAACTTATCAGTGTAAATGGTGAAAATGTAAATTTATCACCTGACTTTCAAAGGTGAAGTCAAGGGGAGCTGCCGGTGCTTCACACCTTTGAAAATCAGGTCATTAGATTTTAAAAAATTCTGCTTTTAATAACGTATAGCATTTTATTTGTGACAGGTAAGCACATCTTTAAAATGTTTATCTTGATAGTGTCCCTTATGGGTTTTTTCCTTTGATTTGTTTTTGGCACTATTTTAACTTGCAACACAACAGTAATGCATAAGCCTGAGCTTATGAGTAACCTTAACATTTTTGCACCTAAACTACAAAGCCTGGCATTTTTTTACAGAATGAAATAATAACTAATAGTATTTCCCACTTGTCACCCTGATGAATCCCCAAATTCTTTACTTGCACAGGGCTAGATCATGAATTTCCCGAATAAGGATGAATTTAAGCATATCCTTAAATGCTTTCCTGAATCTAGGCCATAGATGGCAGTCTAAGAGTCATTAGTACTTGATCAATTGATTTACTCTGGAGGTCTTGAAGTATTAGATGAGCCAATTCCCTCTGATATGGCCAGACCCAGAGATGTCTGGGTTGACATACACAGAGGGTGAAATCCTAGCTCTGTTGAAGTTGATAGGAATTTCACCATTGACTTCTATGGGGCCATGATTTTACCCGTAATATCTGTTGAAGATATATGTATATTTTCAGGTAAAACTAATTTATCTCAGCTTCAGCACAAACTTGATACACAATGTAAGAGTTAAACCCATGGCTAAGAGAGTACAAGATTCAAACTCTATTAGGGTTGTCAACTTTCTAATCGCACATACCTGAACACCCTTGCCACACCACCTGCCCTCCCCTTCCTGAGGCCATGCCCCTGCCCTGCCCTGCCCCTTCTCTGAAGCCACACCCCTGCTCCCTCCATCCCCCCTCCCTCTGTCTCTCCCCCTCCCACCCCCTCACTCACTTTCACCAGGCAGGGGCAGGGGATTGGGGTGCAGGACTGAGTGAGGGCTCTGGCTGGGGGGAGTGAGCTCTGGGATGGGGCCCGGGATGAGGGGTTTGGGGTGCAGGAAGGGGCTCTGGGGTGGGGTTGGGGATGAGGGGATTGGGGTGCAGGAAGAGGCTCCAGGCTGGGGCAGAGGGGTTCAGAGTGCAGGAGGGGGCTCAGGGATGGAGCAGGGGGTTGTGGTGCAGGCTCTGGGAGGGAGTTCGGGTGCAGGAGGGAGTTCCGACCTGGGGCAGGGTATTGGGGTGTTGGAGGGGGCAGGGGGTGCAGGCTCCAGCTGGGCATCGCTTACCTCGGGCAGCTCCTAGAAGCGGCCGGCATGTCCAGCTCCTAGGCGGAGGGGCCAGGTGGTTCCGTGCAAGGCCCCTGCCTGCAGGCACTGCAACCACAACTCCCATTTGCCATGTTCCCAGCCAATGGGAGCTGCAGAGTCAGCGCTTGGGGCAGCACACAGAGACCCCTGGCCTACCCTGCTCCTAAGAGCTGGAAGTGCTGGCCACTTCCAGGAGCTGTACGGAGCCAGGACAGTTAGGGAGCCTGCCTTAGCCTCACTGCCCCACCAACCGGACTTTCAGTGGTCTATTAAAAACTCCTGGATTGTTTTCAATAGCCACCGGGAGATTGAGACTGATTACGGTAGACTCCCGGCCGGTCCGGGATGGTTGGCAACCCTCAATTCTATTGACTGAGCAAGATACTAATCTGACAGAACAAAAATACTTTCGGATGTTTGTGTCAGGACCTCAGCCAGGGCTGGCCTTAGGGAAAATGGTGGCCTGGGAAACTTGTATTTTGGTGCCCCTGGTGCACGCTGACTCCCCGGGTTCCCCCACAAATCGCCTCTAGACCCTGCTGTCTCCTTCCGCTCCCATTATCCCGAGCTCCCTTCCACAGCCTCGCATCCTAGGCCCGCCCTTCTCCTTGCTTCTGAACCATAGCACCCCCCTGACCATGGTGCTCTTTGTGGTCGCCCACCTGTAAGGCCGGCCGTGCGCTCAGCTGACTCTGGGCTTGGTCTCATACCAACCCGCTGAACTCAGCTGGGAGAAGTAAACCCTCACTAAGTGACTGTGCTCTCTGATTGGATAGAAGGTCCATTTAACCTTGTAGTAACAGCAGCACAGTGTTTGATCAATGCGTTCCACACCCAAGGCAGCGTCAGTCCTGCTTCTTGTACCAGCTCTTGCTCCAGCCCATGCCTTCTCCTGCTCCGGCCCTAATCCCTACCTTCCTCTGGACTCTGATTGTTGGCTTGTTCCCTGACCACTCTTCTGGTTCTGCCTTCTGATTCTGCTTCGGCCACAAGGCCAGACTCCTGGTCACACCACTAGATCACACCACCCACACCCTGGTGTGTGACAGAGAAAAATACCAGGACATCAAAGCTCTGCATGAAGTCCCTGCAGCTAAATTAACAAAGAAGTGTGAAAGAGCTGGCGAACCTTTGAAATAGAAAAGAAATTTAGAAACACAAATAGAGAAGTTAACAGAGACTTTGAAAATATCAAGGTCATTATAATGTCCCTCCAGCAACCTCTACCACCTGCCTCCTTACACATCGCTATAGGATAATACTTCAGTAAATTAAAGGGATCATCTTTTATATTCAGCTTTAGCAGATCTGCCAGAAAATTGTCCATGAAGGCAATGCTTTTTTCCCCCGTTATACCTAGCACCCGAATGTTGTGGGCCTGGATTTGAGAGTCTGAACTTTTCCTTCTACCAATACATTATACTTTCAGTCTCTTGTTGTAAGATAGGTTTTATTTTATGTTTGTGTATCTCATCTTCCCTGCACTCAAAGCCCCAGTGGAACTCATTGACACTTGTCATTTGTCTACTGTAGCTGCTATTAATTCTAACAGATACCTCAGTGTTTATCCTTCTTGGAGGATATCATAGAAATGTAGGATTGGAAAGGACCTTGATAAGTCATCTAGTCTAGTCCTCTGTACTGAGACAGGACTAAGTATTTTCTAGACCATCATTATATGTTAATCATGACTTACAGGCACAGTGCCTGATGCACAGCTAAACCCTCTGAAAGATGCAGTTTGAACATTTCTTCTGAGATTTGCTTATTATTTTTTATTTGCATGGCAATCTTAGTGATGTCTCCTGAATTAGGAAATTGGCATGAGAGGAAACCAGTTGTTGAACAAAATATCTAAACACCATGGAAGCAAACAGAAAATATGTCCTCCATATTCTGAGCCAGGCTCTGCCCCTTGAGTAGGAGGAGTTTAAATGGTGGGGAAATTCAAAAGGGGCCAAAAATTTTGGAGTAAGTGATATATCTACTCTCCTCCTTGAGCCAACTCCTTAAAGAAAATCATGGTTTCGCTGTTGGTGAGCCACAGGAAAAGAGAATACAAAGTGGATAAAGAATGTTAAGTAGCCTCTCTATTCAATAACAGTCTCACCTGACTTATATTTATTTGTGGATGTTCACCTTAGTCTTGTGACATATCAGGGGAGGGGCATGTGCGTCAAGATTTCTCTGGAGTGAGAACCAGCATGGTTTAAAAAAAACCCTCATTTGCAGCTTCCTTGTTTCGTTTTAGAGCTCTCTTCTTAAGCATGTTTGCTCAAACTGAAATCAAAAGGCCATATATATCTCCCTGGCTTACCTCCATCGAAGCAAAGAGAAGTACACCAGGGATGCATCTGGTTAAAATGTTTACTTCCGTACAAATGATTTTCCTAATGTGCCGGCCTTGGTAGTCAAAAATAACTGCTTTAAGATCAGAAAGCAGTGGTTTTAGCTGGCACGTCAGTCAGGAATAACATGCTGGAGCTTGGTAAGCACGTTGAACAATTTAAATGCAAAACCCAAGTGCATTCAAATAGCCAGCAGCTGCACATCAGAATCTTTGTTTAATATTTAAAAATCATAAAATTCTAGAGGAGAATCAAATAAGAAAAAAAGATAAAGGAGGCGGCGGGGAGGGGGAACGCTTCAATTCAGCAAAGAGACGTCTCTAGTCCCTCTTCTAACTGGTGCTAAATCAAATTCATATGCTTTCTGGATTTAAAGCAACTCAGAAAGGGATAGTCCTTTCAAATCTCTTTCCCCTCTGGGAAAAGGTCAGTTCCTTTTGAAAACAAAAATAATTAAAAAAAAATTATTTGTACCTAGTTTATTATACACTTTAATCATCTCTCAAATAAAACAAATTACAAAATTTCAGTGTTTGGAGTGGCTTAGTTAAAGTAACTCTGCAAGCTGTTCATTCCATTCTAATTTTGTGGTTGAAAGACAATGGAATATATTATAAATGGATAAGGAATGAGAGGACAGAATTTAAGTGAAGATTCTGTGCAATAATTGTTCTGGCTTTTACTTTGATTTTATTTTCCACAATAATTTTTTAAATGCAAAAAATGGCCTTTCATTATGTTTTAATAACAATCTAATATTCCACCCGTAAATTAAAATAATTTGTACCTGCTTATCATAACAATAGCTTTGACAAGATCCAAAAGATTCTTTGGAGTCTATTTCACACTGTAGAAATAAGAACAGAGTTAATCCAATTTCCACTGTCAAACAAAAGTGTGGTGGATTTTTTAAAGAGTTCTAGCTGTAATAATTGTTCAGACTGAAATTGGGATGTTTACAGATTGACTTGTCTCATTAATGCTGATATGCAGTTGGCTATTTTACATATATGTCAGCTTGAAACATGCAAATTATTCTGCTGGTCTGGTGACGTACCCATTTGTAAGCATGTGAACATTTTTGGAATCCCACAGCAGTAAAGGCTGTTGCAGTATTGGTTGTTTTTACTTTAATATTGATTAGAAATAAAATTGAGATTTTTTTTTTCTTGTGGTGCAAGTGGAGGAACATGTAAAAGCTACATAATACATGAAGCTCTTTCCCTTATTTTCCTCTGACTGCCAGAAGCTGAAATTGGATGACAGGGGCTGGATCACTTGATAATTGCCCTGTTCTGTTCATTCCCTCTGAAGTGTCTGGCACTGGCCACTGTCAGAAGACAGGATACTGGGCTAGATGAACCATTGGCCTGACCCAGTATAGCCGTTTTTATGTTCCATTATCCTCTCACAGTATGGCCTCTAATTATTTCTTGCATGACCCTGTGCAGTATTTTTGCATATGTGCTGATTTTGTGTGTTTCTAGAAGAATTTCTGATATCTGCTGTCTTAATACTTAGATATGTGCTTTTGGCCTGTTAGCTGTTAGGCTATAGCTGGTAACTTGAGTTGAGTTGGTCTTGGTTTTAAATGTGCATGTTCACTAGCTCCTACCCCTTTTCCACTTAAAATGATTGTTATAATAATGTCTCCTCTATAAATTTCTCTTTTCCAGTCATTTTAATCGAAAACCAAAAAATACAACATTCACATAGCCCATACAAGAAATAACTGTTTTGTATCGGTCTTTTTGGCTGTCAGACTATACATACTATATTTGTTTTTTAGAAGTCAAAATTGAAAGCATTGCACAATAGGAAGATCTAAAGTCTTAGGGTATGTGTGGATTTGCTCAAATTCAACAAGAGAACAAAGACCTGCTTATAATCTCTTTTACTTTGTGATACCCTAAGAACACAGGAATCTCTATGTAAAAGAAAATGAAGCTGATCTTGAGCATCAAGGTTCAGATCTGAATGTGAACTCTTTCAGAATTTGGGCGTGTTTGGATCTGAGGATCTGGGCTAAGCACATCTCTAGAACAGACCAGTGGTCCTTCTAATCTGGTACTTTGTGTGATGCTGGTAAATCAGGTGCCAGCTCTTGCCAAGTCTGTAGGCATCAGCTGAGCACTGACAAATTCATAGCTGGAAACTAGACCTGTTCAACTATATATTAATATATTTGAACAATGGGTGTTAGACTTGTAAGGATGTGTTTAGACTCTATGAAATGCTTTTAAACTGATGCATGCATTAATCTTATTTGTAATGTCTGTATTCCATGCTACAAGGTAAAATATGTTTATTTTAGAATTGTAAAAATGCCTCCTTTGAACTTGTGAACTCAGATGGGAAGAGAGACTTCCCCCCACCCATCCAGAAGGAGTATCAAAAATTAAGTGGTCCATTGTAGGACAAAATCTTTGTTGATTTTCCCATCTACTCATGAAGAAATACGTGCAGAAGGCTTTGTCCCATCTGTCTGAATGCTGGAAGAGGGAAATAAAAATAGCTTTCTTGCACTCTCACAAGGGCTGGAGTCAAGAAACAATAAACTGAGGTCCCCAGGGTCCTAAAAAGATTAAGCCCTAAAAAGACATTCAATGCTGACAGATTACTATATCTCTGTCACCAGTCATCACAGGCGGAACTCATTTGTGTATATGTGCTTGCTTGCTTTCACCTGTAAATAGCTGTCATTTCTTTTTCCTAGTTAATAAACCTTTAGTTAGTTTATTACAGCATTGGCTATAGGTGTTATCTTTGGTGTGAGATCGGGGTAAGCAACTAGTCTCTAGGAATGGAAGCAACCTGAATATTCTGTGATTTTTGCTGTAAGTTACCATTTATCACTAAGTCCAGCTTGCCAGGTGGCAAGGTAGAGTGCAGAGCCCAAGGGGACCGCCTGTGACTCCATGGTAAAATTGCTACAGCGATCTAGTTCACATTTGTTACAGGGTTGACAAAATCTAATTATAGAACATACCATCATTTTGGGGTGTCTGCCCTGCTTTTTGACAGTCTGCCATGAGGTTGCCACACTTGGTTGTGAGCCACTCCAGTAAGTCTGACGCTGGTTTTCCACCAGTAGTTCATTAATTGTTTCAGAGGAAGGTGTAAAATCTCACACTTGAAGAATATAGGCACAAGCTATACATGTTCCATTGAACCAGCCTTGTATTTCTTTGCTCTATTTAATCCACATTTTCTTGGAAGCTACTTGTGAAACAGCAAAATATTGACTTTGTATCTCTAAAACTGGTGGTAACCCTCAATGCAATACCAGAGCATCTCTGTAATACGGAGGTCCAAATTTATTCCAGGTATAACTCCACTGACTTCAGAATTAAATCTGGGATGGGTTTGGCTCACTCTGCTATTTCAACTTCAAGAATGGAACCAGATGAAACTAAACAAACAATTAATTACATCAGAAAGCTAGTGGTGCCTTCTGCTTTTGTCTGACTGAAAGAACAAGACGTTTAAGAAAACTATATGGAAAATATATTAAATGTGATTGGTGAAAAGAACAAACAAAGGCCGAGATCCAGGAAATTACCTAAGCATGCACTTTAATCTGTCCTTATATAGGAAATCACTTGAGCATGTGCTTAGGTGCTTTCCTGAATCGAGCTAAAGCCATGATTCCAGGTGTAGTCTTTTCACAAAGAACTGGTTTCCAAATAAATGAAGAGCATGACTGGAATTCAGAATAGCGAACACAGTCAGAGAAAGGACCTGTGAAATGAAAGCACTACCATTTTTTATAACTGTGAAATAACTATGGAATCTTCAAATCCATGTCCGTCTCAGTCCTCACTGAGTGGATCAAATATGTGTCCTAAATAATAAACAATTTGCTCCTGCTGCTTAATTAATTATGCTAAAAAAATAAAAGGTTTAGAACATCCATGGCAATTTTGGTGCACATTAAAAAGCATTACGGTTTCCTAAGGAGTGAACAATTTAAGTGAAAACAGTATCCTTAAAATTGTTGGCCGAGCGTCTCTGTAATTTTCTTTTACATTCTTTCTTCATCTAAAGATTCCATAGGGCTCACAGGGGACTTCTGTGGAGCAAAGACCTTGTGCTGGCTCTCTGCAAAGGGGAGAATTTCATTTCTAGTGCTCTTGGCTGGGATTTTCAGAATTGCCTAAGGGATTCAGACTCACTTCCAACTCCATTCAAATTAATGGAAATGGAGCATTTGAAATCTTCTAAGAAGCTTTGAAGATCTCAGCTCATAGTGCTGTAGCTAGGGGGGAATGTCATATTTTGGCTCTTGATTCACATGTTACGTGGTTTGCCATTTGCTAAGCTTGGTGGACAAAAGATAAAGTTTAGGCTGCTCTAGGTTATCCTGGAGACCCTTTTTGACCTCAGCTACCCAAGTTTCAGCTAAAAGCAGAAAGGTAGCTTAGAACAACCATCCACACCTCCCTGACACAAACAAGGATTAGTCACATTACATAAAAACATAAGCATGTCCATACTGGGTCAGACCAATGGTCCATCTAACCCAGCATCCTGTGTTCTGACAGTGACCGGTGCCAGATGCTTCAGAGGGGTGAACAGTAAAGGGAAATTATCGAATGACCCATCCCCTGTCATCCAGTCCCAGCAGTCGGCAGAGGTTTAGGAACACAGAGCATGGGGTTGCATCCCTGATCGTCTTGGATAATAGCCACTGATGGATCTATTTTCCATAAACATATCTACTTTTTTTAACCCAGTTATAGTATTGGCCTTCACGCATCCCCTGGCTATGAGTTCCATAGGCTGTGTGTGGTGTGAAGAAGTACTTCGTTATGGTCGTTTTAAACCTGCTGCCTATTCATTTCTTTGGGTTACTCCTGGTTCTTGTGTTATGTGAAGAAATAACACTTCCCTATTCTCTTTCTTCATACCATTCATGATTTTATAGATTTCTATCATATATTTCCCCCATAGGTTTCTCTTTTCCAAGCAGGACAGTCCCCTTTTAATCTCTCCTCATTCAGAAGCTGTTCCATACCATTAATCATTTTTGTTGCCCTTCTCTATACCTTTTCAATTTCTAATATATCTTTTTTGAGATGGGGCAACCAGAACTGCACACAGTATTCAAGGTGTGGCATACGATTCCTAACATTCTGTTATCTTTTTTGACTGCCGCTGCACACTGAGCAGATGTTTTCAGAGAACTATCCACAATGACTCCAAAATCTTTTTCTTGAGTGGTAACGGCTAATTTAGACCCCACCATTTGTGTGAACAGTTGGAATTATGTTTTCCAATATGCATTACTTTTCATTTTTCAACATTGAACTTCATCTGCCATTTTGTTGCCCAGTCACCTAGTTTTGTGAGATCTCTTGTAACTTTTCGCAGCCTGCTTTGGACTTAATTATCTGGAGTAATTTTGTATCATCTGCAAACTTTGCCATCTCATTGTTTATCCCTTTTCCCAGATTATTTATGAATATGTTGAACAGCGTGGGTCCTGCTACATATCCTTAGGGCACCCTGCTATTTACTTCTCTCCATTGTGAAAACTGACCATTTATTCCTATCCTTTGTTTCCTATCTTTTAACCAGTTACTAATCCATGAAATGACCTCCCCACTTATGCCAGGACTGCTTACTTTGCTTAAGAGCCTTTGGTGTGGGACATTATCAAATGTTATCTGAAAGTTCAGGTACACTATATCAACTGTCCACATGCTTATTGACATGTTCAGATAATTCTAATATATTGGTGAGGCATGATTTCCCTTTCCAAAAGCTGTGTTGACTCTTCCCCAACATTATGTTCATCTATGTGTCTGATAATTCTGTTCTTTACTATAGTTTCAACCAATTTGTCTGGTGCTGAAGTTAGGTTTACCAGCCTGTAATTGCCAGGATAGCCTCTGGAGTGTGTGTTTTTTTTTTTAAATTTGGCATCACATTAGCTATCCTCCAGTCATTTGGTACAGAGGCTGATTTAAGTGATAAGTTACATACCACTGTAGATATAGGGTAGATCTGTAATTTTATATTTGAGTTCCGTCAGAACTCTTGGGTGAACACCATTTGGGCCCAGTATCTTATTTCTGTTTAATTTATCAATTTGTTCCAAAACCTCCTCTATTGACACCTCATCTGGGACGGTTCCTCAGATTTGTCACCTAAAAAGAATGGCTCAGGTGTGGGAATCTCCCTTCCATCCTCTGCAGTGAAAACTTATGCAGCGCTTCGCTTCTCCGCAACAACCTTTGTTCCTTGAGTGCTGCTGTAACATCTCGATCATCCACTGGCCCCACTGATTGTTTGGCACCCTTCCTGCTTGAGATGTACTTGAAAAAAATCGCTGTTAGTTTTAGTGTCTTTTGCTAGTTGCTCTTTAAAAAAATTTTGGCCTGCCTAGTTACACTTTTATATTTGACCTGCCAGAGTTTCTGCTCCTTTCTATTTTCCTCAGTAGGATTTGACTTACAGTTTGTAAACGATGTCGTTTTGATTCTAACCGCCTCTTTTACTCTGTTGTTTAGCGATGGTGGCATTTTTTGGTGGTCTTACTGTTTTTGTTGTTGTTGTTGTTGTTGTTCTAGGCGGGAATACATTAGCCTGAGCGTCTATTATGGTATTTTTAAATAGCTTCCATGCAGCTTGCAGGCACTCTTGTTACTGTACCTTTTAATTCCTCATTTTTGTGTAGTTCCCCTATTTGAAGTTAAATGCTACTGTGGTGGATTTCTTTGGTATTTTCCCCCCAACAAGGATGTTAAATTTAAGTACATTATGGGCGCTATTACTGAGTGGTTCAGATAAATTCACTGATTGGATCAGATCCTGTGCTCCACTTAGGACTAAATAAAGAATTGCCTTTCCCCTTGTGGGTTCCAGGACTAGCTGCTCCAAGAAACTGCCATTAATAACATCCAAAAAGTTTATCTCTACATCCCGTCTTGAGGTAACTTGTACTCAGTCAATATGGGGATAATTGAAATCCTCCATGATTTTTAGGCTTCCTGATTTTGTAGCCTCCCTCATCTCCCTAAGCATTTCACAATCACTGTCACCATCCTGGCCATGTGGTCAGTAGTAAATTGCTATTGCTGTACTTTTATTGTTCAAGAATGGAATTTCTGTAGATAGAAATTCTGTGGTACATTTTGGTACCATCCTGATACCATTTGGTACAAACTGGTACCATTATCACTAGGCTTAAATTATTTGGAAGTAATAAAAATATGGGAAACTTCTATTGCTGCTATGGCTGCCTTCCTAGATTTGGGCCCCATTTCTGCTCCCGTTGAAGTCAATCGCACAACTCCCATTGACTCTAGCAGGAGCAGAAGCAGGCCCTGTAGCTGTAACTGACATTGTAGAAAACATCATAAAATGATGATAGTATTTTATATTGCTTAACCAATACAAAAAATCCTCAAAAATAGTGCTTGACTTTACAGGAGTCCCAAGAGTTTATTTTCAGATTGGGATGAGCTACACGCATTATAAAATACCTTTCATCTGCAACATGCACTTTGCAATTGCAATACCATCCATGATCTTAATTAAAAAGTAAAACCATTAATTTTCCTACCTGCCCTTCCCCGCATCTGTTGGTTGGTGGGTTGGTTGGTTGGTTGGTTTTTAATTAAAACTTGTACTGGGGATAAAAAGTGCTGTGGAATGTGCACCTATTGCAGGTGCTCAGCATAGATTTGAAACATGGACAGAAAATCCCAGAGGTTTTCCTGTGATCTTATATTTTAATTTGCACAAATCTTAATCTGGACTGTACACATTATACGCTCCTTCTCCATGGGGAAGCGTTTTCTGTCAGCACATAATGCACAGGAACATTTTGGTTTCATAGTATTAGGAGAACTGGCTCAACACAGTCTGCTTCAGCTGATAGACCTGATGCTGTCACAGCCAATAATCTGCTGAGGTCTCTTCCTTTACACACTCTTTGCTTTAGGTGCATGATCCTGGGTGGTTGATCCAAGGGAAGCACTTAATATCCTCACATGCCTCAAGAGAGGAAATCAATTTGAGTCCCTGAAGTGGTTGAGAGCGCAATTTGGCTTAATGACTGCAGAGACTTATATCTGAGTGAGAACTATGGGCCAGATTGACAAAGGTATTTAGGCACCTAAAGATGCACATATCCCCAAGTGGGATTTTCAAAAGTTTGGAAGCAGGTTAGGTGTTTAGTTTCAATGGGCGTTTAGTGCCTAACCTGTTTAGACACTTTTGAAAATCCCATTTGGCATATAGCTGCATCTTTAAGCATGTAAATACCTTTGAAAATCTGCTCCTTATTCTGCAACTGACTCCATGCAGTCAGATCCCTGCCCCTGCACAGAGCCCCATTGAAATTAATGGAATTCTGCAGGAGAGTAGGGCTCTGCACATGCAGAGTTAATTGCAGTGTTTGGGCTCCTTAAGGACTTCAATACTGGACCCCAAAATAATAACAATCTTTGCATTTACATAGCACCTTTTCATCTGAAAATCTCCAAGTAATTTATATGGTGATTTTCCTTTCAAACTTTTTATAGGCAGGTAAACGTACTGAAAATGAACATAGAAAGAAAACAAGTATTTAAGAAAGAACTCGAGTTTTTAGCTTTCCAACATCTGGCTATTTCTGGCTATCATCTGGCAGTTTCATGCTAACCGGTAGGAAGCAAGAGAAATCAAGACAGTTAGAAACTCATCCTTAGTTCAAACCAATGGGGAAAAGCATTAGAAATTAAACTTAACTTTAAATTGGTGTTTGTGTGTGTGTGTAACCATATCTATATATATTTGCAGTGTGATGAACTTAATATTAACAGGATACAGGCCTAAAATAGGGCCTCAGATCTGAACTGCACCGTACTTTGAGAAGCTTGGGATTCAAACTTTGTGGCACAGGCCCACCTGCATGACTCATATTTCTTCGGTGAATACAAATGGTCTCCAGAAACTAGAAAACATGGGCCTCCTCTTTGAGAAATGGTACTCCTTTGCTCTCTGACCCCTTCCTCTTCTTGAGATGAGTGTTCTCATTACAGACCTCTTCCCCAGTGTTAGATGGAATCTAGTGCTGAGGCCAAACTGCTTGCATCTCAGTGGGGCTTGTTCCTCCCTTTCGTTCCCAGTTCTTCTGGTTTCTTTTTGGGGTATTTAGAAGCTGTAACTCTGAAATGGGAGGAAAGATGGGCAGAAGTGGTTTTACTTGAATATATTCATCTGGACAGGGGAATGGCGACAGATGCAAGAAGCACCATTTTTCAAAGAGGGTTGAGCAGGTTATCCATTTTCATCTGAAATTCCTGGATGCCATCAGTCCATGAAATAAAAAAAAAAAAGTTAAGTTAAAACAAAAACACACTGACCTGAAAACACTTCAAAATATATTGATACATCAAGGAGTATTGTTCAGATTGCACTTCTTTTTGCATTGATTTCCATACAGAATGAGCATCCTTCTCTTCTAATTTACTTCTTATCAATTTAGCAGGAAAATGAGGCCTCCATGGCATAACTTTTACTTTATTTATGTATTTTAAATTCTATACATGGTAAAATAAAGGCCTATCTGTATGCTCTAGGTGCCCTTGACACACTATAAAAATACATCCTAAATACAGAAATTTAAGATAACCTATCACAAACCCCACTCCTCCTTGAACTCTTACAGTTACAATTTCCTGGCACTCCAAACCCCAGTTTTCAAATGTGTGTGTGTGTGGGGGGGAACGTGAGGTCATCTGAGTCAAGATAGTTCAGACTGAATGGGGTAGTGAATTCCAAGCTGCAAGGTTCTCACACAGAACATCTGGCCAGCAGTCTCAGTCATACCAGTGGAGCTCCGGTTTTGTTTTGGTCAGCCATTAATTTTTAAATGATGGTGGTTTTCTTCAAAATTTTATTAACAAATTAGACTTGTTTGAGAAAAAACAGGAGTTTTTCTGTGTCTCAACAGTCCTGTGAAGTTGGTATTATTATTATTATACCCTGAATGCAAATGGAGAAACGGACACACAGAATGGGTAATATACTCAAGATCACACAGTAAATCAGGGCAGAGCTGGGAATAGAATCCAAGAGTCATGAGTCCCAGTCATCTTTTCTGATTGTAAAGTAACTGTGCCTTCTACCGATGAGCAGTGTGGTTGGTGGACCAGGGCTCATGGTTTGGGGCTCATGAGAGAAGGATTCTCTGCTTTGCTACAGGCCTGCTAGGTAACTCTGGGCAAGTCACTTCACCTTAGTTTTCCCATCAGTAAAACTGGGAGAATAGTACCTACTTCCTTTGTAAAGCTATGGGTTATAAACTCTGTATAAGAGGTAGGTGGTGGATATTCTAGCCTTTAGTGCAGGTGATCCAATGCAGGCAGGAGTTCAAAAGTAACAAGAAGAGACCTTATTACCTTAACTGGAAACCAGGCATAGATTTCTGTTGTTTATGGAGGTGATGTTATCTGACAGAGAAACTGTTCTACCTGTTTCCAACGGTAGCTAAGACTGGATGCCCAAAGGAAGGTGTAGAAACCCCTCATAGTGCACCTACTTCTGCTAATACAATATCATGTCTGTCTTATATACCTGTATTATATGAATGCTATACAGTAACATATCTGTCAGACATGAACAAATAGGTCAAATAGTTTCAGGATTTAGGGAAGAAAAGTCTTTTGGTAATGTTTGTAATTTCATGTTTGTTTATCATTAATTTTAATGCTCATTTGTCAGATTTGAATGCCTTTGTAAGTGCTCTGAGTATTTCAGATGAAAGGCACTTAACAAGTCCCCCCAGGAAATAAAATAGTGACCTGTTTTATAAACAGACTACTGATTACCTCAGTGCATTCACCAATTGTTCATTGCCTTATTTTTTCTGAAGTAGTACATGAATATTCTATTTAGTATTTTAAACAGGATTTTTTTTACATGAAAATTTCATTAAATATTTATTTCCCCTCCCCCAACATAATGGGAAGGCTTTGAAACAAGATACTCTTCTGCAGCGGGTCTCTGAGGTACGGTAGAATATATACAGGCGAATCCAAACATACGTAGATTATGAAAATGTCCATGTACTGGACAAAAGAAATACAGGATGGGTTTTTTTTAACAATACAAAACCATTCAGTACAAAAGGAATTGCTTGTCTTATGTTGATTGAAAGTGTGTTAGTACCTACTAGACTGGCGACATTATTTATCCATGTAAAATTTGTATGGCTGTGTTGCTAAGAAGATCATTAGCTTAGTGCTTCTGCTCTGGACCAGTATCAGTTGCACTAGTTAGAACAGCCCAAGAACTAGTCTTAAGCTATATGGTCCTAGCTTTTCAGAAGATTTAAGTATTTATTTACTAATTCATTTTGTTTACCAGTTTCACCCCTGTTTCCTTCCCTTCATTCTTTCTTCCTTTTCTTTGGCTTGCTCATTACCAACCATTTATCAGATGATTGTTTGCAAGAAACTGGTAATGAAGAATACCATTTATTTATTCTGCTCCCATGACATCAAAGCCAAACTTTCTTGAGACTTCAGTGGGAACAGGAGCAGGACCTAAGTGTAATTTACTTTGAAGCTTGAGTTTAGGCAGGTTCATATGTGAATTAGGCCCATTAAAATAATGCAGAGCATCCCAATCAATTTAAGAGAAATGTCTTCCCATTGTAGCTATATAGCCCCCTATTACCATAGTATCTGAGCACCTCACAGGCTTTAATATATTTATCCTTCCAACCCCCTTGTGAGATAGGGCTGTGCTATTACCTCCATTTTACAGATGGGGAACTGAGGCACAGAGAGACTAAGGGCCACATTTTTAAAGGCATAATTAGGTATCTAAATATGCAGGTAGCGCCTAGGCACCTAACTCCCTTTTGAAAGTCCCACTGGGTGCCTATCTGCATCTTAAGAATCCGACTCTTATGGTAAATCTGGACTCTGATGCAGGTCTAACACCTACCATCCACACACACATCAATCAGGCCTGAAAGATCTCAGGATTTGGGCCTATAGACTCAGCCAGAGGTCTGGGTCCAAGGCCTAGCTCGACTGTGATGCGCGTCCCAGTCCAAGGATTTTGCACTGTAGATGCAGCTCAAGTTTGGGTTGCCAGATATGGGTCTGGAGAGTCTGCCAGCACTCTCCCACAAACCCCCAGCCTGTGTTTCTCAGCAGTTCCATCCCAAAAATTCACACCCAGTTACTGTTTGGAGACAGCCCTGTGGAGCAGCCCACAGCAGAACCAGTAACAGAGGAAGTGCCTGAACGTTGCCCTAACTACACCAGCATAAGCCCTATGCCTCTTGTTGAGGTGGTTTTATTATGTCAGCATAGCAGGGGAGTTACATCGGTGGGAAGAGCATTTCAGTGTAGGCAAATTTCAGTGTGTATACTTCTGCTGTTTTGTCGACAAAACTGTGTAGTGTAGACAAGGCTTTACATACCTGTGATGGGATCCTGGGGTGCAGCCGGGGACTGTGGGACCATTGTGCCCCCTTAACTCTCCAGCCTGGGCTGTGTCTCACAATGCTTTGCTAGAGACAAGCAGAAAACCCCTCCAGGCACTGTTATCACTCAGCACAACAGCATGTGGAGCCCCACACCCAGCTAGATTGCATGAATGCTCCCAGAGCCACTCATGAATCACACAGAGAAAGGCATCAGCCAAATCCCCCCAGCTCCCAGCCTTGTACCTCAGGAATATACCATCTTGCAGTGCTCAAAATGAGCAGTGCAAATTTATTAATTGGTTCATCACTTCGTCAATGGAAAGTGGATATACACCAGCCTTTGGAAATCTGAGCAGATTTACCACACACTTCAGGCACACTCACTGGTAAAGATAAACAGTAAAACAAATTTATTGACTACAAACGTTAGATTTTGTGTGATTATAAGTGACAGGCAAAAAGTCAGAGTTAGTTACCAAAATAAAACAAAATATAAGCATGCAGTCTAAACTCTCAACCCTATTAGACTGGGCAACATCTAGATTAAGCAGTTTTTCTCACCCCACTGCAGTCTTTAGTATACGGGTTTGTCCCATAAACCTGGGCCAGTCCCCTCTGTTGGAGTCTTCAGTCTTCTGAGTGTCTTTGTTGTTTGCAGCATAGGTGGGGGAAGGAGAAGGGCCAAGCATGGGGTCCCTGTGTTCTGTTTTAGTCCATGTGCTTGGAGAACACAAGTCCAGACGTGTCTGGGGGGCATTGCTGAGTCCCCAGGCAAGGCTGAGCAATTCACCTGGTGTGGCCTTATGCAGGTGAGTCATTGAATTGTAGCTCCCTTGCTAGACAATGGCTGTTGATGGTTGTTTGACACCCCATGCAGGTGTTGGTTACTTTCCTTGCTGTTGTCTCTTGAGAGCTAATATGTGACTGATTCCCCAATTTACAGCGTGTTTTAGTGACAACCTACAACATAATCTCATAACTTCATATGCACTAAAGATATAGATATTCAGATAGAACAGTGACTTTCAACTGATCATAACCTTTTCCCTGATACCTCACATGGCACGCTTTATATGCAATATCACAATTATATAGAGATGAGGAATACAGGGGTTACAAGATGCTCCCTCAAGGTATAGTACCTTATAAATCAGACACACTTGCACTGTCCCAGACCGCCTGTACACTGAGTCAAAAAAAAAATGTCTGTGATGAGTCCAAACAAAATCAGGGTCTGTATTTGGTCCAAGGGTAGCTGAAATCTGAGTCCAAATTACAGAGGAGGGTGGCTGCCTGTCTGTGTTAGGTGTCCCAGTGGCTGGCAGTTAGCCATGTCTGTGCATAGGCTCAGGGTGCATCTCCATGCTAAATCAGCATCTTGTTAATTTTTACCACAATTTTTCATCCATTGTGGCTGGTGATCTGCCTCTGTGGTTGACCAGGGCCTGCATAATGATGGAGTAGTGTCTTTTGCAGTTTACGTACTCGAGCTCCTTACAGAGGGCTAACTACGGGCACATGAGTCCCACTGATAGCCCCAGCGCAGTTTGGAAAGCAGGTCCTCTCAAAGTCAGCAGTTATTTCAGGCACACTTTTAATGCCCACCACCTTTGTGCACATCCCAGTCCTGATCACCTCATGAACCTTCACTGCAACAACCCCCACAGTTGACTTGCCAACTGGTTAGCAACAGACCTGTAGCAGTCTGGGGTAGCCACCTTCCAGATGGGTATGGTGACCTGCATCTGGACCACCACATTGATCCTTGTGTGTGTTGTGGCACTGGAGAGGGTTAGAGCATGTTGTTCACAACCCCCTCAGGAATACCTGCTTTTTCATGTGAAAGTTCTGGAGCCCCTGCTGTTCACCCCAGATCCACATGATGATCCAGTCTCATGGTCTGCACTTGTGGCCCTGCTCCAGAAGCGCTGGTTTGGGGGGAATCTGCAGTTGTGGCAACAGGTCTGAGCAGCATCAGCTGGCATGTTAGTGTCCCCCTCCAAGAGGTGTGTGTGACATTGCACTCCATATGTTTTATGGAAATATGCTAATGAGTGTGAATATAATGTAACTGGAATATGCTTCATGCAAAAGGTCTCTTGTAAGGTATCATTACAAAGCTTATAATCTACTGCGTGTGTTCATCCTATTTGCATGTATGTATCATTCTTTTATCTGAAGCTAGAAATACGAAGTATTACTCTAAAGTCCTATTGTAACTATGCAAAGTGTGAGCCGTTAATAATGGCTTGAAATCTTGATGGCTCCCATTAACCAGGACAATTGGTTGTAAATGGCTCTGTTTACTTGCAAACCTTCCTGGGTATGTGCAGGCCAACACTGAAAGAATGGAGAATGAGGTCTTACAGTGACATGTGATCATGTCACCTGGTACTGGAATCCATCTTAAACCTGGTGCTTTTCCATTTAGAAGGAAGGGTGGGAATCCAGAGAGAGACGAAGGATTCCCGCCTTCGGCCAAAGCTATAAAAGGGGGTGGAACAGAACAGAGGGGGCTGCAGTCATGAGAAATCCCCTAGTTACCACCTGAGCTGGGACTAACAAGAACCTTACCGGAGAAAGGATTGGGCCCAGACTAAGAAGGCGTCTAGTCTGTGAAAGAAGCTTATTGGAACATCTCTGAGGGTGAGATTTACCTATATTCAGTTTCTTAATGTAGTAGGCTTAGACTTGCGTGTTTTGTTTTATTTTGCTTGGTAACTTACTTTGTTCTGTCTGTTATTACTTGGGACCACTTAAATCCTACTTTTTATTCTTAATAAAATCACTTTTGTTTATTATTGAGCCCAGAGTAAGTGATTAATACCTGGGAAAGCAAACAGCTGTGTATATCTCTCTATCAGTGTTATAGAGGGTGGAAAATTTATGACTTTACCCTGTATAAGCTTTATACAGAGTAAAACAGATTTATTTGGGGTTTGGATCGCATTGGGAGCTGGGTGTTTGGGTGCTGGAGACAGGAGTACCTGCTGAGAGGTTTTCAGTTACAGTCTGCAGCTTTGGGGACGTGGTTCAGACCCTGGGTCTGTGCTGCAGCAGGCTTGCATGTCTGGCTCAACAAGACCGGGTTCTGGAGTCCCAAGCTGACAGGGAAAACAGGCTCAGAGGTAGTTTCTGCATGTCAGGTGACAGTCCCAAGGGGGTCTCTGTGACCGAACCCATCACAGTGTGTTTGGCAGGTCAAAAACAATGGACAAAATGTCCACCAGCATATCACAGATGCTCTGCCTGAGTCCCAAAATAGGACTGACAGCGTGATCTGGAGAAGTTCCTCCACTGGATCGGGATGATGGGAGCGTGTGGACACAAAATGGCTTGGCTGGATGTATTGGTGGGCTCAAACCATTTCTGGTCAAGGCACGTGGGATGGATAGACAAGTTCTCCCACAATCCAATACAAACCAAGCCCGAGAGCAGGTGCAGCTGGCAAGGAACCCTGGGATACACTTCCAGAAGCAGAAGGTCTGATTCGAGTCTGTGCAGTGCAGTTTGGACACATCAGTACAGTTCGGAGGCCTGGGGTTATTCTGCAGTGTGGACACTCAAGCACGAACTTGGAAACACCAATCTGCAAGCGTGGGTTCCACAGACTCAGGTTTACTATTCAGTGTGGACATACCCTAAGTGATTTACCTATGGTCACACAGGAAATCTATGGTAAAGCAGGAAATTGAACCAAGGACTCCCAAGTCCCCGGGTAGCAAGTGAATGACCTACTAGTTATCCTTCCCCTTAGTAGTACAAGTATAAAAGTTACAGCCATTATAAATGGCAAAAGATAGGCATAAAATGTTTAAACAGTCTTGCCCCCATGTGGATGGGGAAAGGGAAGCCAAGTTAAGCCAGTCTGAAAAGTAGGCCCTTAATTTTCCTGGAATTAATTCTGCAGGGGGTTGAATGCCTCCTGAAAGGAACTCAGTGCTCTCACCTTCATTTGAATATGGCATTCTTTGCTTCTGTCCCCAACATCCTATGTACGCTGCTGAACAACTTCTTCAAATCACTCCAGTGCTGAGTAAAGGAATTCCTGTGTCTAATTTGTCCATTGATGGCAAAGTTCGCAATATATCTGGAATGGAGATGGGACTTACAAAGTTCAGGTCTTTTTCAGAGTTTGTAGGTGTTCAGATCCAGGGTTTTGCTTCATATCCGCATCTTGTTTCAACATCCTTCTGCATATGAAATGAGCTATATAAAGGTCTTCATTAACTGTGTTTGTTTACCAGGTGATGACAATTCTGGGAGGAGGGTGATTACTTTCAGTTGCTGTCGTATGCCCCCTTCCCATCAGCTCAATCACAGCAGACTCCTAGAGTAAGTTTCTCTCATTTCACCTTCCCTCTCTCTCTCTCTCTCTCTGCAGTTTACACTGCTTAAAATTTTAAATGGCATGTCTCATGAGTTCATTTGTAGGTAAATGGGCTTTTTTTTGGTCGAGTATGGAAAAAAGTGTCTAACACATGTTAGCCGGAGTACTAAGCCTCTGAATCAGGTGAGATACTATCTTGGAAGTCAAGCCCCAGCTACTTAACCAGAAACAGCAGGGTTTTTTGTGTATTGTAGTTATATTATTAATCAACTCTTTATGCGTTTTTCTATTGTAACTTATTTTGAGGGACAAACAAATAAAAAATTAAAATATTTTTAGTACTTTTCAAACTTACTATTTGATAAATTGTATCAGTATTTATTGAATATTATATTTGTCAAATACTTTTTGTGGTATTTAACCAGCTGCAGGAACAGCAAAAGCTGTTTTTATTTTATTTTCTCTTCTCAAAAAACATTTAGTAAGAATGCTGTTTCATTGTTTACACTACAATGCTTTTTGCTTTTGATCTTTAGATGATTCACATTAATTACTAACATTTAATGAGCTAAGTATTTCATTAAGCTTAGTATTTCATTATCTCATCTTATAATGGTGTTGGCTTTTCTTGGTTCAAGATGTTGTAAATGATTATTCCTTTTCACAACATCCTTTTTAAAGATCGGTTGTAGGAAGGTAACAGAGATAAAATGCTGCAATCTGGAGGACCTAGTGTGGGATTAGAACCAGGACCTGTCTATTATCCCATACTATTATCCCAGCGTTAGAGATGGGAAGCCAAGGCACAGAGCAGCTACATAATTTGCCCAAGGTCAAACAGAAAGTTTATGGTAGAGCAGGGAATTGAACCCAGGTCTTCTGAGTCCCAAGCCAGCAGTGGACCATCTTTTCTTTTTAGGATCAGACCAAGCAAGTTAAGGTTTGAGGAAAAACTGTTCAGACTGGGGCCAGCATGGCAGATATTTTGCAAATGAAACCATGTTGAAATGGATTTGGTATGGCAGCGTTTTCACTGTCATTCTTGGAAATGCTGTCCCAGTAAGTAATGCTTCTAGGGATAGTATTGCATGCTTGGAAATGGCAATTGGCTGTGTAAAAACAGGGGGCAGATGCTCAGCTGACATAAATTGTCATCGATCCATGAGCTGTGGTAATTTGCACCAGCTTAAGCTCTGCTCCATTATTCTCAGAAGTACTGCATTTTAGCTAGGGAATTATATAAGGCCAGGAGGCTCAATAGATTGCCTGGGCACAAGGGCATGTTTGTGGATACTGTACCTTTATTTCCAGAGATTTTCATTTTTTTGTAACGCCTTCTGAATGATTATTGTCATGATTTCCATTCAAGCAACTCCTAAAAACCTTAGCCAGGGATCAAGATCCCTGTACACACAAATAAAGCAAAGACAGTCCTTGTCCCAGATAGTTCACTGTCTAAGACTTCTAAAATAAGCAATGGAAAATAAGCAATAAACAAGGGAGTAGAAGATGGGAGGACAAGATAAGAGTAAAGTTAAACGTATTTGCATAGATAATAGTCACAGTGAGCTCAGAACTTGCAGACTCCCACCAGCCTAACGAATGCCACATGGAACTACACATTTTATTAAGTGAAAAGAGCAATTAAGAAACGTTGTTAAGACTATGCACAGAATAATAAGCAAGAATTGATAATGTAATAACACGGGTAAACTAAAATCTGGTTCAGAGAGAGGTGAGTCGAGATGGTTACTACTCAAGTGGCATTGTTGCCTTGTTTGAATAATTCAGCTGTGGGGAAAAAAACGCCTTGTCCTATTCTCAATTGTACAACAAAGGAAAAAGAAAAGTACCTTAAACTATACCATAAAAGAATCAATACAAAGAAACCTACTTATAAAAACATGCAATATTATTTCAAGATGGGATTACTTAAGTGCATTTCCTTAAATTATCTTAACACATAGAGATCTGATGATGAAATCCCTACAAAAGAAAGCCAGACTAACTTAAGGAAGAGAGAAGTATCTGATGCCAGCCACAGTAATTAGAGCTGGTTGAAAATTTTCAAAACATTTTATATTGACAAAAAATATTTCACAAAATTTCACTTTTCACCGTTTTTTGACAAGTGTTAATGCCATTATTTATTCAGAACATAGGAATTCAGAAAGATGAGAACACAAAGCTTTTTCATTATTTCCAGAAAGCGTGCCCAGGTTTTTTCATCATTTGATTGCCTGTCGGCACTGCAATCTTTGTACCTCTTGACTAGGCACGTTCTTTTAATGTGGAACATTTTCCCCCTGAACATGAAATCACTGGCATCATGATACATAATGAATGAGTGTATTAATATTGATCATGAACATGAATTTACAAACTTTGGCGTGCTGGGCAAAAATAGTGATTTTGGTTCTTTGGACACTTTTCAGTTTATAAATCCATAAAAATACATTAGAAATCACTTTTTAATACTAAAATATTGCCTCTCTTCTCAGATACTTGAGGTATACACTCGACCAGTATGTGGAGAATGATTATACCCTGGTCTACTTTCACTATGGCCTGAACAGTCGGAATAAACCCTCTCTGAACTGGCTGCAAAGTGCCTACAAAGAATTTGACAGGAAGTATGTTCTCCAAATGTTCTGTGTCTGCCCTTTCTGTGGGTAGGATCCAACTATCGCATCCTGTTTAACTTCCAAGAAGGAGGCATATTCTTCACGAAGACCCAACAAGCTAGAGGTCTACCTTTTGGTCTTTCTTTGCTATTGAGATCAAAGAGTTAATTTCCATTACTGTAGATTAGATTAGAAATTTCTACCATGAAGAAATGATTAACAATGAACATTCTAGGTATTGGAAACATTATCCAGAGTGTAAAAATCCTGCAGACCCATAATAAGGAGGCCCAGCCATTCTGTGGCATATTTAAAAAGATGTTTGCAACGCATCGACATTGGTTATTTGTGATTTTCTCACAGTTGTGATCTAGCAGCTCATACCTTACATAGTTCCTTAGACTAAGCTGGAGATAGGAAAAATAGAAGCCAGCTTCTGAAATTCTGGGCCAGAATGTATTTCACTACATAGATTTTAAGGTCAGAAGGGACCATGATGATGATCTGTTCTGACCTCCTTCATAACACGGGCATAGTTCCTTCGCTTTCTGTTTTACTATGCAGTCTACAATTGTTAGATAAATTGTATTGCAGACCTGGGAGCCAGGACAGAACCCCTGTTCCAAAAACACAGGTTTCTAGCAGTGGAGCTAAAAGTGCCCCAACTGGCAGCAGTTCATCTCTTACAATCTCTCTGCTCTGGGCAAACAACTAGAGGGCGAAGTGAGAGAAAACAAACACACGCAAACGCCTCCCTTTTCCCCTTATTCCCACTGTCAGAAGCAGCACTGTTGTTTTACATTTTTCACACACCTCTGAGCTTTATGATTCTGGAAGGGATTAGAAACAGATCTACCAAAATAACCACAAGAAAGATGACTATTCTGGCGGTATTTGTAACCTGACCAAAGAGAACAGTTACCAGACATCTCATGGCAGATCCTGTTCTCATGAGTGTCACAGCCCAATTTTGCAAATTCGAGAGGCTGAGATCAACACCCAACCTACCACCCTTTTGAATTTCATACACTAAAAACTGAAACATTAAATACCCACCACACAAAAAGTAAAATTTTGCCTAGCAGCCATCAAATATGGAGAGCGATGTTGTCATCTGAAACATCCAACTGCTGTCATGACATATCACTCTCAGCTCAGTGGTAGACTGAGGGAGTTTGCTTTTGCTGGTAGATTCTCAAAATAGTGAGTGCAAGATAGTCATTTGGTTTTGAGACTGGAGAGGGACTTCTGTTATGTTCACTATGTATAACAGGGATCTTTGCTGTGCAAGGGTCTCTCCCTGGAAAGGAATGACGATGTGAAATTGCAAGCCTGTCCTGTCACACACTCTCTTGGCACAAAGCCATGCCAAATTTACAGCCTCCATATGGAGGAGAAGCAACAGAGGGGAAATATCTTCAGTTGCATTGGCTTCTGAAGTGTGCGCATCTTATTCACACAATGTGGCCTTCATTTCTGCCCAACCCCATTCTCTCCGTCCTCCTCCCCAGCCAGAAACTGAGAGAGCAAAAGGGAACCAGATGAGAGTGGGTAATTGGGCAAAAGCAGGCAACCTTACACCCATTATTTGAATCACAGTTGGAATTCTTAGCACATTGACATTGGGAAGCTCAAAGCAATATTCACAGCCCAATATTCATGTTCAGTTGTGCTAGCTAAAGGAAAAACTAAACAAATACCCTGTGCACCTTTTGCACTGCATTTTGTCCCCGTACTCCTCTCACCCCCAATTGGCGAGTGTAACAAATAAAAATAGTCAACATAAATGGGTTTCAAAGGAAAAATTTCAGATAAGTTATTTACAACAGCGGTTCAAAGAAGTCTTTGGGGGATGTAATTGTGCTACATAGGTGAAGAAGAAGAATATAAATATGTAACTTTGCACAAAAGAAATGGGTCCACCTGTTACCTCCAAGTATAAAATAGACTCAAAATATGAACTTCATCTCAATAAAACAACTGCTTTTTATTATTCAAAGTGTTCCCAGGTGCACAGTTCCAAACTTTGTTTGATGCTGGCCTTATAAAAACAATACTGTTTTTTTTTTCCCCACTCAAAACCACTTGGGTGCAATTAAAATAAAAAAGAAGAAACTGCGTTAAGTGCTTGGTTCCTCCTACCCACCTCTAAATATATAAGCTGTTGTGCAAAGGTGGTTTTTGCAATTCTTGATCATTGGAATATGATCCTTTAATGGTCAGCATTCAAGAGGGACCTTCCCTATTGGGGAAAATTTAGAAGAGAAAAGCAGCAATTTATATACAAACCAATGTACTTGGCCACTCATTGTCTGTATCTCCTTTGATATAAGATCTTATTCCTTCATGCAGCCTAATTTCCAGCCTAATGCTTGTCCCTACTATGATCCTGTATTTATGACATCAGATACGTCACTGCAGGATCAATCAGGATTATGGGGGAAAGAGAGATTTTGTTTTAAACACATTGGAGCCGGGACTCAGCTGATGTACTTCAACATAGTGCCATTGGCTTCAGATAAGCTATATCAGTTTACACTAGCTGGTGTTCTGCCCCAAATATCTTCAGTGATTACTAGCAAACCAAAGCAAACATAGCAAGAGCAATAAATGAATGGATGTAGGTTTTAATTCTGAAAGAATAAACATTTTCCCCAGTATGAAACTCAATGATAGAAAAGAATGGAAAATGAAGTAAAATACTTATTTCTTTCACTGGAACTTTCAAGAAGCTCTTTTTATCATTTACAGAGATGCTTCCCACCACCACCATTATTAAATCCACAAAACAACCCAGACATTGGTTAGCAATGTAATAGTGTAATCTTGGCCTACTTTTGTGCCATCAGGACTGACCAGCTCCTTTTTTCATTTTACATTCAATTTCCTCTGAATTAGATTTTTTTGTAGTGTACTTGAAAGGAATATATTTAATGTTCCAGTAATAAAACCTTTTCATTCAATTGCCTCTACTTTATGCTGCAGCATATGATATTAAAAGTCTTCTAACAATTTAATTTTCTTTTCACAGGTATAAGAAAAATCTTAAAGCACTCTATGTTGTACATCCAACCAACTTCATAAAAATTCTGTGGAACATTTTTAAACCTCTCATAAGGTATAGGTGATTTCATTAAAGAGAGTTTCCTATATAGTTTAGGGGGAAGTTTGTCTTTTAATAAGTATTTTTAATAATACACTGCTCAGGTAAGATACCAGACACATATTTAAAGTGTGGCTTAATGTAATATATTTTAAGAGGGAATCAGAGTGATATGTAAAAATAGTTTGGGATTTTTTTTTTTTTCCTTTTCCATGAAGATGCAGAGGTCTTGATTCAGCAAAGCACTTCAGCATGTGCTTCGCTTTAAGGACATGCTTACGTCCATGCTTATTCATCAAAGCACTTAAACATGCATTGAAGTAAATGTGACTGAAGCCCATGGCTAGATTGTAAGCTCTTTGGGGTAAAGGCTGTCTTTATCTGTGTTTGTACAGCTGCTAACAAGATGGGGTCCTGTGATCCCCCACTGGGGCTCTCAGGCACTACCACAATACAAATAATAACTAATAAATTACCTAAACCTTTAAGTATGTGCTCAAGTGCTTTGAAGAATGGAGACGGGATTACTCTTGTGCTTAAAATTAAACATGTACCTAAATGCTTTGATGAATCTAGGACGTAGGAAGTAATACAAGCACCTTGGAAGGACAAAATCACCTTGACAAATTGGAGAATTGGTCTGAAATCAACAAGATGAAATTCAGTAAAGACAAGTGCCAAGTACTTCCCTTAGGAAGGAAGAGTCAAAGGACAACTACAAAATAATTAGGGTGGCAGTACTGCTGAAAAGGTTCTGGGGGCTATCACAAATTGAATGAGCGTGGACAATGTGATGCAGTTGCAAAAAAGGGTAGTAACTTTCTGGAGTGTATTAACAGGAGTGTCATGTGTAAGACACAGGAGGTAACTGTCCTTCTCTACTCGGCACTGATGACGCCTCCACTGGAATACTGGGTCCAATTCTGGGCACCACGCTTTAGGAGAAATGTGACTAAATTGGAGAGAGTCCAGGGGAAGCAACAAAAATGATAAAACGTTTAGAAAACCTGAGCTATGAGGAAAGGTTAAAAAACCTGTGCATGTTTAGTCTTGAGAAAAGAAGACTGATAACAGTCTTTAATTTTATGTTAAGGGCTGCTATAAAAAGAGGACAATGATCAATTGTTCTTCATGTCCATGAAGGTAGGACAAGAAGTAATGGGCTTATGTGTAATAAGGGAGATTTAGGTTAGATATTAGAAAAAAAACTTTCCAACTATAAGGACACTTAAGTTCTGGAATAGGCTTCCTAGAGAGGCTGTGGAATCGCGATCTTTGAAGGTTTTTAAGAACCTTTTTGGACAAACACCTGTCATGGATGCTCTAGGTTTACCTGGTTCTGCCCTAGCACAGGGGGCTGGCCTTGATGACTTCTCGAGGTCCCTTCCAGCCCTACATTTCTGTGATTCTGTCTCTCCAACCCTACATTCAATGCACAATGACTGGCTCAACTACTGGGACCAGAAAGTGGCTTCAGGATTTGGTGCTTACTGCACATATCTGTACATACAAAACTTTCCCTGAACCTCCAAGCCTGTGCGAATTATTCCTGCCAGAAGCCGGAACAATCTTTCAAATGGGGATTGGAGGGGTGGTTAATGGAGCGGCAGTGGGCTAACATCAGTGGGTATCCATTTAAGATATTGCTTCCTAGTTTTGGGGACGGTTATTTATTCCAAGTTATTTATTCCAAGTACTCACTCCCTTCTGATTTTGATAGTATGTCTATATTAAGATGAATATTGTTCTTGGATCAATGGTTTTAAATTCATCTGCCTACTGAAATGTGTGTAATATTAATATAGCATAAGCATTCATATCAAATAGAAAATTTTGACCAGGGTTTGTTTAATATAGTTTCTTCTTCTGCCTTTGTTATGGTTAAGTTTTCAGCACAATGCATTATTCTTACATTGATTTTATTTTGATCATTGTGCATCTCAATATTTGTTTTGGATCTAATTCAGTATTTGAAATTTTGCTGTTATAATTGCGTAATATTCTTTTTCAATAAAATTTGTGAACAACATTTAAAAAAACAACAACCCTGAAACAAAGAATGAGGTTACAAAAAGTTGAAAGTATCTGTACATTCTGCAGATGAAGATTTGGTCTACATAAAATCCAAAAGCTAGAAAGAATATTATCTGCTGCAGATTATTTAAGTGTCAAATACTGTCCCACACTTCTGTTTAAGGAGGATTCCACTGGTTTTAAAGTAACATAAAATGCAGGGAAGGATATGTAAAATCAGGTGCATCTGCAAGTCTGTGTCATTTGCTAAATTGTAAAGCACTGAGTCTCAGGCTGTAGAGCTCTTTCTCTTTATTAATGCTGCTTTGCTAGTGGGTTTATTCTCATTAAAAATTGAAACCTACGTATACATAACATTAATTTACCAGAATAGTATGCATTAGGAATTTTCTGTACCCTTCAATGTGCCTCTGCTTTCAGGTTATTTCAGAGTGATCTTATGCTGGCAGTTTATACTTTTGATTTTAAAAATCAATATCAAGCCAAAGTTCACTAAAGGAAAAGGGGGGGAAATACCAGAGTTTGTATTTCATAACTTCTGCTCAGTTATGGCCATAACTCAAGAAAATGTCACTGCTAATGTTTCTCACAAAAATACTGAAAGAAATTTAAATGTCACAACTCAGGTATATCTGTTTACACTTGAGACTTGTTTTAGGAGTGTAGCATAGATGAACAGAGCATTTGTTATAAGCAAGTGGGTGACTTATTAGGACAAAGAACAAAAGTAATAAGAAAAAATGTAGAACAGTTGTTTGAATATATTTAAGGAAAATGTAAATATTTATTTGAAATTTTCTGAGCCACAGTAGAATCTGAGTGATCTCTTCTAAAGTCCAAGGGAGACTGGAAAAGAGGGCATTTAATAATTCTAAGCATACCCCCCCAAAAAACCCATGTCAATGGGAAAAGGGTGCTGTTCTCCATGGATGAACTTGTAAAAGCCATGAAACTGTAAAAATAGCACAATATGATCTCATTCAGAAATGATGATGCAGCAGTTTTACAGAACAAAAATTCCTGACTGCCTGTGAAAGAACGGCAAATTGCTCATTTTGTAAAACTGTATTACTAGAGTGAGTTCTTAAAGACATTGCTTTTTCATTTAATGCAGTCTATATTACAGTTAGCTAATTGCCTTGCATAAAATGTTGAAATCACAGACCATATTGGAAAAAGCATGCTGAACAATCCAAATGAGATGGTATACATTCAGGCTGAAATGTGTTAATGTTGCAAAACTACTTCCCTGCTAGCAAAATCTAGCACTTCCTTTTAATTAATACCTTCTAAATTACAGTATTAACTTTTTTAATTCATACTTTCTTCCAGTAGAGGGAGCTTGTGTATATATGTTCGATGACTCGGCAATGAGCCAGTTACTACTGCAAGAGTATTGGTCTCCAAGTACTGTGCCTGATAGAAAAGAGAAGAGTGTGTCTTATACCACATTTCTGTTGGTTTCCTTTAATGTTTATTACAAGACAAATTTTGTTTTACAGAAAAAGAGGCTTATTTCAGAGTGTGTTGTATGTATTTTAAATCATACTTGGAACACCTGAGTCAGTAAATGGGCCTTTACAGACTAAATTTTCAACTTTGACTAGCAATATTTCATGTCACAATTTTGGGAGCCCCATTTTATGACTCCTCAAAGGGGCCTGATTTTTCACAACACATCTTGGAAAATCAAGCCTTTTTAAGGTGTCTACAGCTGAGCATCCAAAAGTTGAGACACCCAAAATCAGTCGTCATTCTTGGAAAATTTAGGCCTTCCATTTATTAGATAATATCTACTGTCCTGCTATTTTCTCTTTCAATAGAGAGCAAGATTAAAGTGACACATGCATGTTTTTCTATCAGCAATGTGGCATTCTATCCAGAAGTTTACATAAAAAGAGTTCTATAACATTCCTTTTCAAAAAGTTTTCTAGTGCCTTACGAAAGCTGTTATTCAGCAGTTCTCAAACTAATGTTTTTCATATCTATGCAAATCGCAAAACATTCTGATGGAAGTCAGTTATTTTTTTATTCAAATCAGACTCTCAGAGATGCAGTGTGTATGTTTGATCATGTGAAAATGAAATACATCTTGTGTCTCCAGCTGCTTCAGTTATAGTTTAATTTTGAGTTTCATTTGCACTTACATTCTGTAATAGAAAACAAACCTTTCATTGATGTTCCTCCCAGGCTGATTGTGTCATTTTTTCCACTATTTTGTTTAGTCATAAGTTTGGGAAAAAGATCACCTATTTGAACTATTTAAGTGACCTGAGAGAGCATCTCAAATATGACCAGCTTAATATTCCTGAAGATGTTATTCGGTATGTAGCAAATTAATAACATCTCCTGTGATACGTGTGCTGAAATGGAGAGTTGTGTAATATTCACACAGCTATCCCTCCCCCCCAACTCTGTTGCAGGGGGGAGATAGTTCAGTGGTTTGAGCATTGGCCTGCTAAACCCAGGGTTGTGAGTTCAATCCTTGAGGGGGCCATTTAGGGATCTGAGGCAAAAATTGGGGATTGGTCCTGCTTTGAGCAGTGGTTGGACTAGATGACCTCCTGAGGTCCCTTCCAACCCTGATATTCTATGATTCTTTGTTTTTGAAATCAGATCTAATCTAATTTCTATAACAATTAAAAGCCTAATTTGCTATTTGTCCTTGGCTAGATTTGGCTCTGAAAACTGCATTGTCAGCAAAGACATCCTGTAAAGATGTCGAATGTTTACAAAAGAGAACACTGTATAGTTCTCTACAGGTTCAGAATATCCTCTTAGCCTCAGATGCAAAATATTTTCTTCATATAATTGTACTCGCTGTGTCTTCATTAACAAAACCTTGCCATATGTCATTACTGCTTATGAGTAGCGCATACAATTCACTTATTGTATATATGCATAATGCTGTTTATTGAGAAGAAAAAAAAATCTTACCTATTACTCTTGTTTACTGACAGAAGGTTATTTTAGGTCACTGCTGAATGAAAATAACTGGAAGCTTTTTATTCTGAGTGTTACTGCTGTGTGGGGTTTTTGGACGCCTTTGTATAAAGATGTAATAACAAAAAGCATAGTACAGCTCTACGTTTGTAAAAAGGATTGCAAGAGAGGGTTGTGCTTCTGAGCCGCAACTGTGGTTGAATTTTTCTTTTAAATTAGAAGAGGGCTCCTATCTCTTGAATGTGTTTGTTACTATATTTTATTGATTGAAGCAAAACAGCTCTTTCATGTGTTACTTAATGATTCTCCCGCAGATGCTTTCAAAGGGTCTCACAAATACTAAAATTAAAAATCACTGGAGGTATTTGTGGGTCTTACAGAAGATCAGCATTGTGAGAAATAGGAGTGATCGGGCAATCAGTGTGTATTGTGGTTTCACTCTTGGGACGTACAAAGTCAATGATTTTTGTTGTTTTCAGACACGATGAAAATCTTCGGGATAAACAGAAGGGGAGACCACCACCTTCAGCTAAGGTTCCTCCACCAAGACCTCCTCTTCCTACGCAGCAATTTGGGGTCAGCCTACAATAGTAAGATTTCTTTGATCGTACCTCTGAAATAAACACTGGAATGTACTGTATCACTGTGAATTCACATCACACAAAATCTGGAAATTAATTTACCACCAGGGTTTTTTCCCTCTCTCTATATTCTCTCTCTCTTTAATAACACTGAAAGCTGGTAACTGTAAGGCCAAACAATAACGCCTGCTGAATTCATGGCATTGGGTAACTCCACACTGAAGGAAAAAAAAAAACAAAAAAAAACCCCTGCACCAACAAGTCTACAGATTTAGGCTTGGGGGCTTGTGCTATGGTGCTAAAAATATCAGTGTAGATCTTCCCACTTGGGCTGAAGCTCCAGTGCTGAGACTTACCCGCTTTACCAAGTTTCAGAGCCTGAGCTGCAGCCCAAGTTGGAATGTCTGCACTGCTCTTTTTAGCACTGTAACATAAGCCTGGGTCTTTAGGCTCCAGCTCTGAGACTTACTGCCATGGGTGGGCTTTTTGCAATGTAGACATACCCCTAGAGTCCTTGGGAGCTCCATGATTTGCCTACAGTAACTTGTGCAAGCTTAGAGGATACATAATTCTTCAAGTGCTGGTCCCTATGTGTATTCCACTGTGGGGTATGCATGTGCTCCATGTGTCTGAAACTGGAAGTACCTTGTATGCAGTGTCCGTTGCTCTGTGCTTGCACCCTTACTCTGCTTAAGCTCCGTACTGGTGGTATGGGGGCGGTATGGACCAATCACCTCTCCATTTCCTTCTTGATACCTGTGATGCTTTCTTAGGGTGACTTACAGTTCTGGACACCCCATCACCCTTCTGCCTTAGCAAAATAAGAATGTGTTGGCGCTACACTGTGCAACAACTCTCTGCAATCCCAGTCTGTTAGCCTGCCAAACAAACTCCTTAGGACTCTGCCAGTCCTAACTTTGCCTTTCAGGTAAACCCTTGGTGTTCTTCAACTCCAAAACTGTCCAGAAGCATCTCCTTGCAGCTGTCAGACCCTGTCACTGGATGCCCACAGAAATACAAGTCTGCCATCTCCAAAGAGAGAGAATACACCCCAGCTTGTTGACGCAGCTGAGGATGCACACCACACTTTACTGTAACAGCACTGAAATTAATTTATAATAAAACAAGAATAGGTTTATTAATAAAGAACAGAGATTTAAGTGATAACTAATCAGAGATAATAGAAACAGAAAATGGTTACAAATAATACAAAAGTATAACACACTTCTAAGAGACTACATATAACCTTAGCAGGCTCAAAGCTTTGTCTAAAGCAGTTTTCTCACCTACAGCTACTTCTCAGCGTCACCAACCCACATGGATGGGGATCCAACATTCACAGATGCAAAGAGCCTGACCTCTTTGTGCCCTCAGTGATGGATAAGATGATGTCTTTTTGCTTCTCCTTCTGTTCCCCAAAGTTCATTATCTTTGTCCTGAGTCAGGATGGCCACCTGGGGTTCACACTATGATGTGTCTTCCAGTGTGCTAATGCCATGTTGTTTCCTCTGCTTCCTGATAACTGATGTTTACCACAGATGCAAATGAACTGCTCATTGTCTCTGGCATTACCATGCTCAATTTACATGAGAGAAATAGGAAAATCAATCTTCCTTTGTCTGAGACAAACATATTTTAAACATGTAGTTCCAGCATACATACATGACTCTTTAAACACCATCCGTACACACATCACACAATGATACTAAGGACCACTGTGTCACCAACTTTCATTTGATAATTCACAGCACACTCTTATTAGATAAATACTATGAGAGCGGTGTGTTAGGTGTAGTATGTGTGTTAGGCCTGATAGGAGTTACAGAACAGTCGGTCCTCTGCCAGTTGGTACTGGAAGGTTCTTAGGGTCTCTCACAGGGTAGTTGGTCCCTGTGGATAGACTAAGTCCAGCTGCCCTGTGGACAGACTAAGTCTAGTCCCTCCCCAAAGCAGGTGAGTCCAATCCAGCCAATTAAAGAGGGCTGGGCTACAACTGGGCGTATAAAGGGCTGCTAGTAGGCAGCTGGAGGAGGAAGGTCTGAGACAGGCTGCACCCTAGGGAGGGAAAGCCACACTGGAGCGGGGCTAGCTTCTGTGGTGTGTCCCTGGAGCAAGAGGTTAGGCATCCAGGGAAGCAGCCCTGGGGCTACTGCTCCAGGAAGGGGGCAGAGTGACTGAGGCTGGGAATCTGCCAGGAGCTGGAGTGCCAGAGATCCCTGGGAGGGGTGGCCCTGAAGCCTGGGGTCAAGGACTGAGTTAAGACTGTTTTCTGTTTGTTGGATAACATGTGTAAAAGAAATAAGCCTCCTTGACTGAGACTGGGTGTGGCATCGCATGCTTTAGAGCTGGGCAGAAGCTCTGGCCTGGTGACAGGGTCACACCACTGCATGGCCTAGACCAGAATCGCCAGTATCCAGAGCCGATCTTTTTATCTTTAACCTGTACATATTTCCAATATTTATTAACGTTTTTACTGTAGATACCATTAGTATAGTTTATTCACTATAGTTAACTGTTAGTTAGAATTCCCTCCCTAACCCCCCAGTAATTTCCCTTTCCCCCTGTACAGGATTTAGATTAAGCTCAGGTTACTGGAATTTAACAACTGTCTCTCTTGTCCCCTCTTCAGTGAAGGTGACAATCAAAGCCGTCTTTATTGACTCAGAGAGGCTCATAGTTCTGCTAAGAGCAGTAAGTTTCTGCTCCTTTCCCAGCCAAACTCAATGGGCACAAGAACTCCAGCTTCGAAAATAACTTATGGAGCATGCAATGAGACCCCGGTCAGACCCAGGCCAATGGGACTCCCCTGTTCATTGGTCTCCACTACAGTGATAGTGTACAGTGGTAAGTCAGAACTTCCAGTACTAACAGTACTATCGGGATTATCTTCCTCATCTCCGGAGAAGATGGTCTCTCCAGCTTCACTCTTTCCTCCAGATGACCATAGTCAATTCCAGGATCTGTTATGAAGAGTGGCAGATGAATCATAGAATCATAGAATATCAGGGTTGGAAGGGACCCCAGAAGGTCATCTAGTCCAACCCCCTGCTCGAAGCAGGACCAATTCCCAGTTAAATCATCCCAGCCAGGGCTTTGTCAAGCCTGACCTTAAAAACCTCTAAGGAAGGAGATTCTACCACCTCCCTAGGTAACGCATTCCAGTGTTTCACCACCCTCTTAGTGAAAAAGTTTTTCCTAATATCCAATCTAAACCTCCCCCATTGCAACTTGAGACCATTACTCCTCGTTCTGTCATCTGCTACCATTGAGAACAGTCTAGAGCCATCCTCTTTGGAACCCCCTTTCAGGTAGTTGAAAGCAGCTATCAAATCCCCCCTCATTCTTCTCTTCCGCAGACTAAACAATCCCAGCTCCCTCAGCCTCTCCTCATAAGTCATGTGCTCTAGACCCCTAATCATTTTTGTTGCCCTTCGCTGGACTCTCTCCAATTTATCCACATCCTTCTTGTAGTGTGGGGCCCAAAACTGGACACAGTACTCCAGATGAGGCCTCACCAGTGTCGAATAGAGGGGAACGATCACATCCCTCGATCTGCTGGCTATGCCCCTACTTATACATCCCAAAATGCCATTGGCCTTCTTGGCAACAAGGGCACACTGTTGACTCATATCCAGCTTCTCGTCCACTGTCACCCCTAGGTCCTTTTCCGCAGAACTGCTGCCTAGCCATTCGGTCCCTAGTCTGTAGCGGTGCATTGGATTCTTCCATCCTAAGTGCAGGACCCTGCACTTATCCTTATTGAACCTCATCAGATTTCTTTTGGCCCAATCCTCCAATTTGTCTAGGTCCTTCTGTATCCTATCCCTCCCCTCCAGCGTATCTACCACTCCTCCCAGTTTAGTATCATCTGCAAATTTGCTGAGAGTGCAATCCACACCATCCTCCAGATCATTTATGAAGATATTGAACAAAACCGGCCCCAGGACCGACCCCTGGGGCACTCCACTTGACACCGGCTGCCAACTAGACATGGAGCCATTTATCACTACCCGTTGAGCCCGACAATCTAGCCAGCTTTCTACCCACCTTATAGTGCATTCATCCAGCCCATACTTCTTTAACTTGCTGACAAGAATACTGTGGGAGACCGTGTCAAAAGCTTTGCTAAAGTCAAGAAACAATACATCCACTGCTTTCCCTTCATCCACAGAACCAGTAATCTCATCATAAAAGGCGATTAGATTAGTCAGGCATGACCTTCCCTTGGTGAATCCATGCTGACTGTTCCTGATCACTTTCCTCTCACGTAAGTGCTTCAGGATTGATTCTTTGAGGACCTGCTCCATGATTTTTCCAGGGACTGAGGTGAGGCTGACCGGCCTGTAGTTCCCAGGATCCTCCTTCTTCCCTTTTTTAAAGATTGGCACTACATTAGCCTTTTTCCAGTCATCCGGGACTTCCCCCGTTCGCCACGAGTTTTCAAAGATAATGGCCAAGGGCTCTGCAATCACAGCCGCCAATTCCTTCAGCACTCTCGGATGTAACTCATCCGGCCCCATGGACTTGTGCACGTCCAGCTTTTCTAAATAGTCCCTAACCACCTCTATCTCCACAGAGGGCTGGTCATCTCTTCCCCATTCTGTGATGCCCAGCGCAGCAGTCTGGGAGCTGACCTTGTTAGTGAAAACAGAGGCAAAAAAAGCATTGAGTACATTAGCTTTTTCCACATCCTCTGTCACTAGGTTGCCTCCCTCATTCAGTAAGGGGCCCACACTTTCCTTGGCTTTCTTCTTGTTGCCAACATACCTGAAGAAACCCTTCTTGTTACTCTTGACATCTCTTGCTAGCTGCAGCTCCAGGTGCGATTTGGCCCTCCTTATATCTTTCCTACATGCCCGAGCAATATTTTTATACTCTTCCCTGGTCATATGTCCAACCTTCCACTTCTTGTAAGCTTCTTTTTTATGTTTAAGATCCGCTAGGATTTCACCATTAAGCCAAGCTGGTCGCTTGCCATGTTTACTATTCTTTCGACTCATCGGGATGGTTTGTCCCTGTAACCTCAACAGGGATTCCTTGAAATACAGCCAGCTCTCCTGGACTCCCTTCCCCTTCATGATAGTCCCCCAGGGGATCCTACCCATCCGTTCCCTGAGGGAGTCGAAGTCTGCTTTCCTGAAGTCCAGGGTCCGTATCCTGCTGCTTACCTTTCTTCCCTGCGTCAGGATCCTGAACTCAACCAACTCATGGTCACTGCCTCCCAGATTCCCATCCACTTTTGCTTCCCCCACTAATTCTACCCGGTTTGTGAGCAGCAGGTCAAGAAAAGCGCCCCCCCTAGTTGGCTCCCCTAGCACTTGCGCCAGAAAATTGTCCCCTACGCTTTCCAAAAACTTCCTGGATTGTCTATGCACCGCTGTATTGCTCTCCCAGCAGATATCAGGAAAATTAAAGTCACCCATGAGAATCAGGGCATGCGATCTAGTAGCTTCCGTGAGTTGCCGGAAGAAAGCCTCATCCACCTCATCCCCCTGGTCCGGTGGTCTATAGCAGACTCCCACCACTACATCACTCTTGTTACACACACTTCTAAACTTAATCCAGAGACACTCAGGTTTTTCCACAGTTTCGTACCGGAGCTCTGAGCAGTCATACTGCTCCCTTACATACAGTGCTACTCCCCCACCTTTTCTGCCCTGCCTGTCCTTCCTGAACAGTTTATAACCATCCATGACTGTACTCCAGTCATGTGAGTTATCCCACCAAGTCTCTGTTATTCCAATCACGTCATAGTTCCTTGACATCACCAGGACCTCCAGTTCTCCCTGCTTGTTTCCAAGGCTTTGTGCATTTGTATATAAGCACTTGAGATAACCTGTTGATCGCCCCTCATTCCCAGTATGAGGCAGGAGCCCTCCCCTCACAGACATTCCTGCCTGTGCTTCCTCCCGGTATCCCGCTTTCCCACTTACCTCAGGGCTTTGGTCTCCTTCCCCCGGTGAACCTAGTTTAAAGCCCTCCTCACTAGGTTAGCCAGCCTGCTGGCAAAGATGCTCTTCCCTCTCTTCGTAAGATGGAGCCCGTCTCTGCCCAGCACTCCTCCTTCATGGAACACCATCCCATGGTCAAAGAATCCAAAGCCTTCTCTCCGACACCACCTGCGTAGCCATTCGTTGACTTCCACGATTCGACGGTCCCTACCCAGGCCTTTTCCTTCCACGGGGAGGATGGACGAGAAGACCACTTGCGCCTCCAACTCCTTTATCCTTCTTCCCAGAGCCACGTAGTCCGCAGTGATCCGCTCAAGGTCATTCTTGGCAGTATCATTGGTGCCCACGTGGAGAAGCAGGAAGGGGTAGCGATCCGAGGGCTTGCTGGGAGCTCCAGATCTCCCTGGAAGAGGTTCAGGATACGTGACATAAGCTCCTACACATTGTACAGCAGACAGGATCCAGTTGAATAGCACTTCTGGTGAATGAAGCCATACTGGAACCAGCAAGGGCTATATGGCACATGCCACCAACTTGTGCCCCTATTTCCAAGAAGGCAGAAAAAATGATAATTTCACCCAAATAAGGGAGCAGAGTTTCTGGTTACCCACCCTACCCTCAACTCTCTGATCATTCAGGTGGTCATTGAAAGATACAGGCAGCAACATGCAAGAACTACCCCTGCAAATAAAGAGGCTAAGCATTTGGAACTCCTAAGAAGGGAGGTAGTTACATCAACGAGCCTCCAATTTAGAATATCAAACTACCAGGAGCTGCTGGCCAACTATGATTTTTATGAACTATTCAAAGTTCCTGGACTTCAAAGAGAAACTCCCTCAAAAGCACAATAGTTCCTGATTCCCAAGAAAAGAGAGAGGTGGAGACCCATTCTCAACCTGTGACAACTCAGTGTGTTTCTTCACAAGCTGAAATTCCACAGTCATACTGGCATCTAGAATTCCATCGCTGGACAAAGACACATGGGTCACATCTCTCGACATGAAAGATGCATAGTTTCTTGTGGACATTCACCCTTCCCGCAGATGATTCCTCAGATTTATGGTAGCATCTGAGCACTACCCGTGCAGGGTGCTTCCATTCAATATAGCAACAGCATCCAGGATCTTTACAAAAGTGTTTTCAATAGTAGTAGCACAGGTCAGATGTAACAGCACCACCATCTTCCTGTCTGTAAAGGACTAGCTTCTGATGGTATGTTGTGTCTGGAAGTCCTGGCTTTGACTTCATCGCCACTTCATCTCCCAGCAGCCTTGGGAATCGAAGCTGACTAACTTGAACTATAGAATTCATAAGTTCAACTCTGGACTTGGTCAGGGCAAGGGCTTACTTCCCTGTGGTCAGATTCCACCCCATGAGCAATCTGATAAAACAGATTATGGACAGTATGTGCCTCATGCTGCTGGGGCACCTGGCATCGTATCCTTCGATGATGCCTTTTGCCACCTCCATTGCCTGAAAGCTTGGCTCTGAACAGTATATATTCCAAGCAGACACAGCATGAACACAGTGGTGACTGGGACTTGGGTGTCTTTCCACCCAAGGTGAAAGCCTCGCTAATGTGGCGGAAGAACCTGAGGGTTGGAGTTCTCCGCACGCACCAGATAAAACAGTAGTTTCAGATGCCTCCCTGATAGGGTTGGGGGGAGCTGCATGGATGTTCACACACCCAAAGGCATTTGCATAATTCATGGAAACAGAATGCATATAAATCTTCTGGTACTAAGAAAAGTCCAAGAAGCCTGCAAAGCATTTTTACCACTCATACGATCCTGACATGTCCTGACAATATCAGATAATAACAACTGTCTTTTATGTAAACAAGCAGGGAGCAGTGAAGGTATATCCAGAACCACATCACCCTGTCAGCAGTGTACCTACCGGGTGCCCACAATTCGCTAGCAGACAGCAGATATTTTGCCACCTATCACAAATGGAAGCTACATGACACAGTGGTGGACGCTGTCTTTGCTCAGTGGGCAACCCCTACTTGGGAACTGTTCGCATCCCAGACGAACAGGAAATGTGATACATTCTGTTCCAGAGGAGCTCAGGAACAGGTTTCCAAAAGCCCAATGTTCTTTTGCTGTCCTGGAATCGCCATGTGAGAGATGCCTTTTCTCCCATCCTGTTAATAATTCAAGTTCTGTGGAAGATCCGGTGAGACAGAGCCCTAATCATCCTTATTGCTCCCAAGTGGCCCAAACAGTACTGGTTTCCAAGCCTTCTATAGATGTCAATCCATCTACCCTCTAGCATTCCATCCTTCCCAAATCTATTGACCCAGAGGAATGACGAGCTCAAAGATCCCAGCCTGGACTCTCTTCATCTCAGTTTGGTATTTGGCTGGATGTCAGATGTAGATCACCTGAGCTCGGAAGCCATTGAAGCTTTTCTGAGTAATAGTAGAAAGGATAACACTTCCTGGTGGAATCTAGCGAAGTGGAAATGTTTCTCGATCTGGCCCAGCAAAACCCATGTTTCCAGAGACAGCACGCATTCCAACTATTTTGGATTATCTCCTGGCTTTCAAGATGATATGTCTTTCTCTCTGAGTTCGCTTCAAGTCCATCTAGCAGCAATCAACACATGTCACCCACCAATTGAAGGCTAATCCATCTTCACTCCTCCGTTGACAACTTGGTTTCTGAAAGGTGTGATTAGAACCTTTCCCTCAATCATAGAATCGTAGAACTGGAAGGGACCTCAGGAGGTCATCTGGTCCAGTCCCCTGCACTCATGGGCAGGACTGAGTATTATCTCGACCATCCCTGACAGGTGTTTGTCTAACCTGCTCTTAAAAATATCCAATGATGCAGATTCCACAACCTCCCTAGGCAATTTAATAAACCCATTCATGTCTGAATTCAGTTCAGATCACTCAAACTATTCATGCTCAAGTACGCAAGGCTATTTATCCCAACTATTAGCCAAACCCCTATCAAAGAACCTTCTTGCAAGTGAAATGGTGCCATATAAAAATTAAAAGCAAAATAACAAAGCCTCTACGCATTCTAAATGAGAAATAAATGTATCAATTTAAATTGGATTTATGGAGAAAGGTAAACTAATGAGGAGGAATAATGACACTTAACGGGAGCCTTAGCAAATGTAAAACTGAAAATTATCAAATTTGTTTCAGTGTCTTCATGAGTGAACTGCTCTTAGTCATTCTGTCTCCTCTGAAGATTACTGTAACTTGCATCCACAATCTGTTAGTGATCTCACATTTCTCTAGCAAAGTGGCAGGTTGCAAGTCTTTGTCTCACGAGGCAAGATTGGTCATTTTCTTAGGAGATAGAAGGTAGTTTTACAATCATGTGTAGCAAATAGGAATGCACATCTACTGACAGCAGGGTGACTTTGTGGCTACTGTGCTTGTGAATTATTCCATCACCAGATTGCAGCAGGCAACAGCAGAGTTGCATCTTGTATTGGAACTTAGTAGGACAGTGCACTTGGGCCCCTGTTCTGCACTCGATAGCGTGTGGACTGCTGCACTAGAGGTTGGTTTGTCATCCTACAGTAAGGGGAAACATTCTTCCCTCAGTTATAATAATGTAAATCAGATATAACTCTTCAGTGGAGTGTAACTGAGAGCACCCACTCTATACTTACAGGCATTGGTTATATAATAAGTATGATTGTAGTAGAAGTGTATTTTGTTCCAGTCCAACAGCACTCGTATTGTCAGAGGTATACATGAGGCTAGAGGGTACTGAAGGGAAGCTGCTCATGTTAAAGTTTTTACTAAAAAAGTTTATAGGCTGATGGATGGAGTTTATAGGCTTAAGGTTTGATAATTCCAAGATGCTGACTTAACCAGTCAATAGGAATCCTGCATACTATTTCATAGTTAAGGGATTTTCCTTAGTTCACTGTTGGCTAACTCTGCTCCCATTGGAGATAATGGTAGCACTCTCACTGATTTCACTGGAAACTGAGGTAGGTCAACCCTGAGAATTCCACCTTAAAAATCATAAATGCAAGGGCCCTGCTTTATAACGTTAACATTTATCTCAGGCTGACATTTCATATTGGTTCTGTCTCCTAGCAAGCAGGCTGCCCAGGGTTGTAATGAAAACTGGGATATCAAAAAATGACAAGCATTGATTCAGGGTCCCTCACTGTTATCTCAAATGGCAGGTGAAGAAGTATTTTGTTTCGGGTGTGGGGGGAGAGAGTTGGAGGAGATGTTCACGTTGGGTTACTGATGCATGTCTGGGGCAGTTCCTTTTCTTAGAGGAGTTCATTAGGCCATGCAGAAGTTTTTAACATCGTAGGCCAGGATTTTCAAAAGAGCCTATGTCATAAATAGAAAGGGAAGGGTAAACCCCTTTAAAATCCCTCCTGGCCAGAGGAAATCTCCTCTCACCTGTAAAGGGTTAAGAAGCTAAAGGTAACCTCGCTGGCACCTGACCAAAATGACCAATGAGGAGACAAGATACTTTCAAAAGCTGGGAGGAGGGAGAGAAACAAAGGGTTTGTGTGTCTGTCTACATTTTGTCTTTGCCGGAGATAGACCAGGAATGAAGCCTTAGAACTTTTAGTAAGTAATCTAGCTAGGTATGTGTTAGATTATGATTTCTTTAAATGGCTGAGAAAAGAATTGTGCTGAATAGAATAACTATTTCTGTCTGTGTATCTTTTTTGTAACTTAAGGTTTTTGCCTAGAGGGGTTCTCTATGTTTTGAATCTAATTACTCTGTAAGGTATTTACCATCCTGATTTTACAGGGGGGATTTCTTATTTCTAATTACTTCTATTTTTATTAAAAGTCTTCTTGTAAGAAAACTGAATGCTTTTTCATTGTTCTCAGATCCAGGGGTTTGGGTCTGTGGTCACCTATGCAAATTGGTGAGGCTTTTTATCCAACATTTCCCAGGAAAGGGAGGGTGCAAGTGTTGGGAGGATTGTTCATTGTTCTTAAGATCCAAGGGTCTGGGTCTGTAGTCACCTAGGCAAATTGGTGAGGCTTTTTACCAAACCTTGTCCAGGAAGTGGGGTGCAAGGTTTTGGGAAGTATTTTGGGGGGAAAGACGTGTCCAAACAGCTCTTCCCCAGTAACCAGTATTTGTTTGGTGGTGGTAGCGGCCAATCCAAGGACAAAAGGGTGGAATATTTTGTACCTTGGGGAAGTTTTGACCTAAGCTGGTAAAGATAAGCTTAGGAGGTTTTTCATGCAGGTCCCCACATCTGTACCCTAGAGTTCAGAGTGGGGGAGGAACCTTGACATGGTGGCATAGTGGTGGGATTAACCTGAAATCATTTTGAGATCCAGTTGAGATTTTTTTGAACTAGAAATACAGATTTAAAAAAAAAAAGGAAGTCCAGAAGCAGCTGAAACTGAAAGCAGCTTGTTTTTCTCTGCTTTGTGGCCAAGCAGAGACAAAAGGGGATTATCTTTGTGAATTGCAGGTTTTCTTTGCCTGGAGGCAGGGTACTTAACTCCTGCAGGGAAATTCACAGTCTTCCAACCCAGAGTTTTTTGTTTCCCTAAAAGTAAATAGAAGGAGGGGTGTTCTACCCATTTGCCTGGAGACAAAAGTGGCAGGGGTTTTTTTTTTGGGATTTTGATTTTTTACAAGGAGCACAAGTTTAAAAAGGAAACTTGTTTTTTCTTTGGGCTGGGTAAACAGGTTTCAAAGTAGTTGGAAGTTTTTGCTTTGATTTGGGCCCAGAGCAGAGACAAAGGAATTGTCTTTTTCTGTAGGCTGACAATCACTATCAGAGAATAGGTATTCTATTCCAGCACAGCAAAATTTTACAGCCAAGTTTTGTTTGTTTATTTCTAAACCTCGGGTGTAAAGTTAGTTAAAAACAGAGAGGTTAGGATGACAGAATCCACAGCACAACAAAAGATGGAATTAGCCAGATTTCAGGCTGAGGAAAAACAAAAGGAACATGAAAGACAGATAGAACTCATGCGGCTGGAAAAGGAGGTACAGGAGGCTGCCCACAGGAGGGAAATGGAGGCAAGGAAGCATGTGGAGGAGGAGAAGGAAAAAGAGAGGAAGCATGTGGAGGAGGAGAAGGAAAAAGAGAGGAAGCATGTGGAGGAGGAGAAGGAAAAAGAGAGGAAGCATGTGGAGGAGGAGAAGGAAAAAGAGAGGAAGCATGTGGAGGAGGAGAAGGAAAAAGAGAGGAAGCATGCACTGGAGATGGAGAAGGTAAAGGCTCAGCAGAATATACCAACAAACCCTAGCAATCCTTCTCCAGGTACCACTCCCCATCCCAGAAAGTTCCCCACCTACAAGGCAGGTGATGATACTGAGGCCTTCTTAGAAAACTTCGAAAGGGTCTGCCTTGGGTACAACATCTCTACTGACCAATACATGGTAGAGCTGAGGCCGCAGCTCAGTGGACCCTTAGCTGAGGTGGCAGCTGAAATGCCTAAAGAACACATGAACAAGTATGAACTGTTTAAATCCAAGGCGAGAGTCAGAATGGGGATAACACCCGAGCAGTCTCGTCGGAGGTTCAGAGCCCTAAGGTGGAAACCAGACGTGTCATTTACCCGACATGCCTACCACATTGTGAAACATTGGGATGCCTGGATATCCGGAGCAAGTGTTGAATCTCTAGTAAATTTGCCCTTCCTAATGCAAATGGAACAATTCTTAGAGGGTGTTCCTGAGGAAATAGAAAGATACATCCTAGATGGGAAGCCCAAAACTGTAATCGAGGCAGGAGAGATTGGAGCCAGATGGGTGGAGGTGGCAGAGAAGAAGAAAACTGGTCGCAGTTGGAGCGGAGACCAGAAGGGACAACCCCAGACCACACCCTATTACCGGGGGCCGCCCAAAGCCCCACCTACCTCCCAAAGAACCCTCCAGACCCCTTATCGTCCCACCACCCCGTTCTCCAGCAACCCTCCTCGCCCCAGTGACCCGTCAGCTGGACGATGTTTTAAATGTAACGAGCTGGGGCATGTAAAGGCCAACTGCCCCAAGAACCCCAACAGATTACAGTTCATTGCACCGGAATCGCACCAGAGGTCCACAGGCCCAGATACCTCCCAGATACCCTTGGAGCGGAGGGAAACTGTGAGTGTGGGCGGGAAGAAGGTCACCGCGTGGAGGGACACCGGAGCACAAGTGTCAGCTATCCATGCTTCCTTAGTGGACCCCAAGTTAATCAACCCAGAGATCCAAGTGACAATTCAACCCTTCAAGTCCAACTCTTTCGATTTGCCTACAGCCAAGTTGCCTGTCCAGTACAAGGGCTGGTCAGGAACGTGGACTTTTGCAGTCTATGATGATTATCCCATCCCCATGCTGTTGGGGGAAGACTTGGCCAATCATGTGAAGCAGGCCAAGAGGGTGGGAACGGTCACCCGCAGCCAGGCTAAACAAGCCGTGAGGCCTAGCTCTGTTCCGGAAACTTCTATCAGGACCCGGTCAGAGGTGATGGACCCGGACCCCAGACCAATGTCTGCAACAGCAGTAGTGGATCCAGTCCCAGAGACCCAGACGGAACCAGTCCCAGAACCGGAACCAGCCGAACAACCAACACCAGACCCATTGCCAGCACTGAATCCAGTACTTGCAACCTCAACACCAGAGGGCCCCACCGACCCTGAACTGGTAGCAGCCGATAACCCTACACAAGAGGCTCAGCCGGAGCCTGAATCCCAACATAGTGCACCAGCGGAGAGCGGTTCACAGTCAACAGAAACAGCTCCATCCCCTATATCACTTCCAGAGGGACCAAGCCTAGGTCCACAATCCAATGAGGAACTGATGTCTCCAGCATCAAGGGAACAGTTCCAGACCGAACAGGAAGCAGATGAAAGCCTCCAGAGAGCTTGGATGGCGGCACGGAGCAACCCACCGCCTCTCAGCTCTTCTAATCGATCCAGGTTTGTTGTAGAAAGAGGACTTTTATACAAGGAAACTCTTTCTGGTGGACACCAGGAAGACTGGCATCCTCAGAGACAGTTGGTAGTTCCAACTAAATACCGGGCCAAGCTCTTGAGCTTAGCCCATGATCACCCTAGTGGCCATGCTGGGGTGAACAGGACCAAAGATCGTTTGGGGGGGTCATTCCACTGGGAGGGAATGGGCAAGGATGTTTCTACCTATGTCCAGTCTTGTGAGGTGTGCCAAAGAGTGGGAAAGCCCCAAGACCAGGTCAAAGCCCCTCTCCAGCCACTCCCCATCATTGAAGTTCCATTTCAGCGAGTAGCTGTGGATATTCTGGGTCCTTTTCCGAAAAAGACACCCAGAGGAAAGCAGTACATACTGACTTTCATGGATTTTGCCCCCCGATGGCCGGAAGCAGTAGCTCTAAGCAACACCAGGGCTAAAAGTGTGTGCCAGGCACTAGCAGACATTTTTGCCAGGGTAGGTTGGCCCTCCGACATCCTCACAGATGCAGGGACTAATTTCCGGGCAGGAACTATGAAAAACCTTTGGGAAGCTCATGGGGTAAATCACTTGGTTGCCACTCCTTACCACCATCAAACAAATGGCATGGTGGAGAAGTTTAATGGAACTTTGGGGGCCATGATACGTAAATTCGTAAATGAGCACTCCAATGATTGGGACCTAGTGTCGCAGCAGTTGCTCTTTGCCTACAGAGCTGTACCACACCCCAGTTTAGGGTTTTCCCCATTTGAACTTGTATATGGCCGTGAGGTTAAGGGGCCATTGCAGTTGGTGAAGCAGCAATGGGAGGGATTTACACCTTCTCCAGGAACTAACATTCTGGACTTTGTAACCAACCTACAAAACACCCTCCGAACCTCTTTAGCCCTTGCTAAAGAAAACTTACAGGATGCTCAAAAAGAGCAAAAAGCCTGGTATGATAAACATGCCAGAGAGCGTTCCTTCAAAGTAGGGGACCAGGTCATGGTTTTAAAGGCGCTCCAGGCCCATAAAATGGAAGCATCGTGGGAAGGGCCATTCACGGTCCAGGAGCGCCTGGGAGCTGTTAATTATCTCATAGCATTCCCCACCTCCAACCGAAAGCCTAAGGTGTACCATATTAATTCTCTAAAGGCCTTTTATTCCAGAGAATTAAAGGTTTGTCAGTTTACAGCCCAGGGAGGAGACGACGCTGAGTGGCCTGAAGGTGTCTACTACGAAGGGAAATGTGCTGGTGGTGTGGAAGAGGTGAACCTCTCCATGACCCTTGGGCGTATGCAGCGACAGCAGATCCAGGAGCTGTGCACTAGCTACGCGCCAACGTTCTCAGCCACCCCAGGACTGACTGAACGGGCGTACCACTCCATTGACACAGGTAATGCTCGCCCAATTAGAGTCCAACCTTACCGAGTGTCTCCTCAAGCTAAAACTGCTATAGAACGGGAGATCCAGGATATGTTACAGATGGGTGTAATCCGCCCCTCTGAAAGTGCATGGGCATCTCCAGTGGTTCTAGTGCCCAAACCAGATGGGGAAATACGTTTTTGCGTGGACTACCGTAAGCTAAATGCTGTAACTCGCCCAGACAACTATCCAATGCCACGCACAGATGAACTATTAGAGAAACTGGGACGGGCCCAGTTCATCTCTACCTTGGACTTAACCAAGGGGTACTGGCAGGTACCGCTAGATGAATCTGCCAAGGAAAGGTCAGCCTTCACCACACATCTCGGGCTGTATGAATTTAATGTACTCCCTTTCGGGCTGCGAAATGCACCCGCCACCTTCCAAAGACTTGTAGATGGTCTCCTAGCGGGATTAGGAGAATATGCAGTCGCCTACCTTGACGATGTGGCCATATTTTCGGATTCCTGGGCAGACCACCTGGAACATCTACAAAAAGTCCTTGAGCGCATAAGGGAGGCAGGACTAACTGTTAAGGCTAAGAAGTGTCAAATAGGCCTAAACAGAGTGACTTACCTTGGACACCAGGTGGGTCAAGGAACTATCAGCCCCCTACAGGCCAAAGTGGATGCTATCCAAAAGTGGCCTGTCCCAAAGTCAAAGAAACAGGTTCAATCCTTTTTAGGCTTGGCCGGTTATTACAGACGATTTGTACCGCACTACAGCCAAATCGCCGCCCCACTGACAGACCTAACCAAAAAGAAACAGCCAAATGCTGTGCAGTGGACCGAAAAGTGTCAGAAGGCCTTTAACAAGCTTAAAGCGATACTCATGTCTGACCCTGTACTAAGGGCCCCAGACTTTGACAAACCGTTCCTAGTAACCACAGATGCGTCCGAGCGTGGTGTGGGAGCAGTTTTAATGCAGAAAGGACCTGATCAAGAATTCCACCCTGTAGTGTTTCTCAGCAAAAAACTGTCTGAGAGGGAAAGCAACTGGTCAATCACTGAAAAAGAATGTTACGCCATTGTCTACGCTCTGGAAAAGCTACGCCCATATGTTTGGGGACGGCGTTTCCACCTGCAAACCGACCATGCTGCACTGAAGTGGCTTCACACCGTCAAAGAAACTAACAAAAAACTTCTTCGGTGGAGTTTAGCTCTCCAAGATTTTGATTTCGACATCCAACACATCTCAGGAGCTTCTAACAAAGTGGCTGATGCACTCTCACGTGAAAGTTTCCCAGAATCAACTGGTTAAAATCGTCCTTGAGATGTGGAAAATATTGTTAGTCTTTATGTACTTGGTAGTATATTTAGAGATGCATGTGTCTTATTAACTCTGTTTTCCTAGAGCTCCAGGAAGAAATCCCAGCCAGTGTTTCACCCTAGCTGAGATTTGGGGGGCGTGTCATAAATAGAAAGGGAAGGGTAAACCCCTTTAAAATCCCTCCTGGCCAGAGGAAATCTCCTCTCACCTGTAAAGGGTTAAGAAGCTAAAGGTAACCTCGCTGGCACCTGACCAAAATGACCAATGAGGAGACAAGATACTTTCAAAAGCTGGGAGGAGGGAGAGAAACAAAGGGTTTGTGTGTCTGTCTACATTTTGTCTTTGCCGGAGATAGACCAGGAATGAAGCCTTAGAACTTTTAGTAAGTAATCTAGCTAGGTATGTGTTAGATTATGATTTCTTTAAATGGCTGAGAAAAGAATTGTGCTGAATAGAATAACTATTTCTGTCTGTGTATCTTTTTTGTAACTTAAGGTTTTTGCCTAGAGGGGTTCTCTATGTTTTGAATCTAATTACTCTGTAAGGTATTTACCATCCTGATTTTACAGGGGGGATTTCTTATTTCTAATTACTTCTATTTTTATTAAAAGTCTTCTTGTAAGAAAACTGAATGCTTTTTCATTGTTCTCAGATCCAGGGGTTTGGGTCTGTGGTCACCTATGCAAATTGGTGAGGCTTTTTATCCAACATTTCCCAGGAAAGGGAGGGTGCAAGTGTTGGGAGGATTGTTCATTGTTCTTAAGATCCAAGGGTCTGGGTCTGTAGTCACCTAGGCAAATTGGTGAGGCTTTTTACCAAACCTTGTCCAGGAAGTGGGGTGCAAGGTTTTGGGAAGTATTTTGGGGGGAAAGACGTGTCCAAACAGCTCTTCCCCAGTAACCAGTATTTGTTTGGTGGTGGTAGCGGCCAATCCAAGGACAAAAGGGTGGAATATTTTGTACCTTGGGGAAGTTTTGACCTAAGCTGGTAAAGATAAGCTTAGGAGGTTTTTCATGCAGGTCCCCACATCTGTACCCTAGAGTTCAGAGTGGGGGAGGAACCTTGACAGCCTAAATGAGTGAGGCATCTAAATCCCATTGAAAGTTACTGGGAGTTAAGGGCCTAACTCTTTTAGGCTTCTTTGAAATCTCAGACATAGTGAATTGGTCTTAATTTACAAGTGAAGCGAAGAGCTTATTATCAGCTTATTTTATAGCTCTTCATCCTTATGCTGTCCTCAATCTGTTTCAGCCCCAAAAATTTCTCTTTCCTTTAAGGAGAAATGTGATCTTCATGAAGATTCCCTGGGAGAATTGCGGGAGAGAGGGCGAAAAGAGAGATTTTTAATCTGTTGAGAGAACACACAATGTGTGGTTATATAAAGATTTTATTGGCGTGAGTTAAGGATCACCATATTATTCATGAGGACCACAGGCAAAAAAGAATTATACAGGGCATTCCAAATGAGTTCCAATAAAACTTTTATACCATACCACACTCTTAGGTATTTTGTTTATGCCACATATTTTACAGAAATGCTATTTTAGACATTTTTAAAGAGTTTTTAAAAATTTATTGGTGCCACTTTTTGTAGCATTTTGTCCTTAACTACGGGCTGCCTTCATTTTATGTGTCTATCGGCATAGATGGAAAGACTTTTTATTTATTTTTTTTTTTGAGGGGAAAAAAAGACCTTTACAAAGTATACTATTATTTCATCTAAATAACTTTCCTAGAAATCAAGATGTGAACAGTGGAAAGGAGGGAGTTGAGGCTCAACTGAGAGGGCAACTGATGACTGGACTGGGATATTGAATGACTTCACTTATTTCCTTGCTTATTACAGTTTGCGTTGGTGCTGCCTAGAACCTTTAAGTCAAACTTGTGCTTTGTGCTCTGTGGGCAGAAAAGAATATGAAGTAGGTCTCTGGCCCAAGGAATATATAGTCTGCCTAATGTCCTGATCCTGCAAATGACATTCAGCAGGGCTCCATGAAGGTGCAGGAATCTGTCTGCATGAGTCATAAATGGGATCAGGGCCTACAGGTGGTAACGATTTTTAAATGGTCAATCTATTTATCCCCCCCTCTGCATTCCGCCACCACAATTTAAAATAACCCCATATAGCATCTCTGAGGATTTATGTATGAGAGGAGGGATGGTCATGGCACTAGACTGGGACTCAGGAGATATGGCTCAATTCTTGGCTCCATGGTGACCAGAAAGCAAGTGTGAAAAATCAGGACGGGGGTGAGGGAGTAATAGGCATCTATATAAGACAAAACCCCAAATATCAGAACTGTCCCTATAAAATCGGGACATCTGGTCACCCTACCTGGCTCTGACATACACTTCTCCTTCAGGCCCTGATTCAGGCAGAGCCCTTAAGCACATGTTCAACTTTAATTTACTTCAGCAGGACAGAAACAGGTGCTGAAATTTAAACACATGCTTAAGAGTTCTGCTGAATCAGGGCCTTAATCTCTGTTAGCTTCAGTTTCCTGTCTGTGAAATGGAGATGACAATATTGAAACTGTAAACTCTTTGGGGCAAGAGCTCTCATTTACTGTCTAGCACAGGGGGCCCTGAACTTGTTCGGACCCAGAAACACTACTTTAGTACTGTCAAGGTTCCTTCCCCACTCTGAACTCTAGGGTACAGATGTGGGGACCTGCATGAAAACCTCCTAAGCTTATTTTTACCAGCTTAGGTTAAAACTTCCCCAAGGTACAAACTATTTTACCCTTTGCCCTTGGACTTTATTGCTGCCACCACCAAGCGTCTAACAGATATATAACCGGGAAAGAGCCCGCTTGGAAACGTCTTTCCCCCCAAAATCCTCCCCAAGCCCTACACCCCCTTTCCTGGGGAAGGCTTGATAAAAATCCTCACCAATTTGCATAGGTGAACACAGACCCAAACCCTTGGATCTTAAGAACAATGAAAAAGCAATCAGGTCTTAAAAGAAGAATTTTAATAGAAGAAAAAGTAAAAGAATCACCTCTGGAAAATCAGGATGGTAAATACCTTACAGGGTAATTAGATTCAAAACATAGAGAATCCCTCTAGGCAAAACCCTAAGTTACAAAAAGACACAAAAACAGGAATATCCATTCCATTCAGCACAGCTATTTTATCAGCCATTTAAACAAACAGAATCTAACGCATACCTAGCTAGATTACTTACTAAGTTCTAAGACTCCATTCCTGATCTGTTCCCGGCAAAAGCATCACGCAGACAGACAGACAGAGCCTTTGTTTCTCCCCCCCTCCAGCTTTGAAATTATCTTGTCTCCTCATTGGTCATTTTGGTCAGGTGCCAGCGAGGTTATTCTAGCTTCTTAACCCTTTACAGGTGAAAGGGTTTTTCCTCTGGCCAGGAGGGATTTTAAAGGTGTTTACTCTTCCCTTTATATTTATGACAAGTACCAATAATAAATAGTATTAAGAAATACATTTAAAATCATCCAAAGGTGCTGCATGGGATTTTCTTAGAATTTGGGGCATTGGGGATTAAAAAGATTGACCATTTCCATTTAAAAATGGCTACCATGTTTAGGCAGATTGTAAGATCCTTGGAGCAGGGACCTACTTTGTATTCATTTATGCCTATACAGCACAAAATACTCTGTCACTGTGTGATTAAGAATAGCATATCAATTGAATTTCTAGTATATAGGCCAGATTGTTCTGGAGCCAAATACTACCTATTTCTTTGATCTAAAATAACTCTAAAGGTTTCAAATTCTGCTTTAAAAAAAAGTTGTCCTTCTGAAAACATAGAATGAATTAAGCAGTGAAGCTGATAATTAACTTCATGCATTTCATCATATAGAAGAGTTGTCCTCTTCCAGAATGTTTCATCCATGCTTTGTTTTGGAAACTAATTTATTGAGAGATGAGGCCCCAACTCAAAGTCAGTGATACCACTCACATGTTCAAAGTTAAGCATGAGCTTAAGAAACTTGCTGAACTAGGTTCTTTATGCTCAGATAAAGTGGGCACTGAGTATTGTGGGACGTAAAGACCTGCTGTTACTCATCACTAAGTTATCATATTTATAAATCCAGGAATTTCAAATAATATCCATATACAGTACACAAGAATACCTATACAAAGCAGGACATATTTTCTCTTCATTCACCAAGCCCACCTCCACAATATAAAATAGATAGACACAGATACTGGTTATGCAGAACTATTAGCACTCCCTTGGTTTAAATGGAAAGAGGCAGCATCACTGTTGCTGTTCCGAAAGAAACCATCATTAAAGATTTTATTAAAATGCAATGCAAGAAAATAAAAATCAAGCCACCTTCATCTTATATTGATCTGATGAATACAATTGTAATGCATGAATGAGGTTCCAGTTTTCAACGCTTAAGTAAAAAAATCACAACATGTGCCAGGCTGTAGCATTGTCCTTTGCGTACACCCTGTAAATTCCTGTTGCTCCACTCTATTGCCTTTATAGTCAAGGAACACCACAGCTGAGCTCCAGTGCAGAGCGCAGTATTGACCTTGGCTAGTTATTGGCATCATTCTCAATTGTCTCAATTTGGTTTTAAAAATCTCGTTGTGGGAAGGGAGGAAGATTTTTAGTTCATCTAGTGATTGCCACGGCTGGGGCAGGGGAAGAGGGGAAATGCAGGAATTGCAACAATCGCACACCTTCAGCTTGTTTTTAAACACTGAACCATTATCACAAACATTTCAGGGTGCTCTCCTTTTTGCTGTAATCTTTCCTGTTTGTGTATGCTGTGCATGTGCAATCAGGGGGAAAGAAAAATTCTAAACTGAATCTCAGCATGTCACAGAGGGGAAAAAATGAAAACGAGAGAGAGAGAGATTATCAACCAAGAATACTTAATGGTGCTTGAGAACAATGTTCAACACCTTAAGTGAGTTATCACTAGTCCAAAAACTAGAACTGAATCATTCACCATGTAACATGCTGCACTAACTAATAATAGAGTCTACTCCAGAAAATACTTTCCCTGACTAGTGTGTGTGTGTGTTTTATAACTGATCCCTTTAAAACTGGCATATTGTTGTAATATGATTCAGACATATGAAAATATTCTGCTGTATGGCTGCTATTTAAACAGGAAGTGTAAGATATCTTTTATTCCAAAATGCCAGTAGTAATTGCTGCTCTTCACATATGCATTGTCAGCCATACAACACAAATCCTATGACCGTGAAATTGACCATAATGAACTGTGAATTTGGTAGGGCGCTACTTATGACAGTGTCATGTGGGAAGGTCAGAAGCCTTACTAAAACAAGATATAGCATGTCTACTACCCACCGAACTCTCCACGTCCAACCACTAGGCCAGTAACCCTGTCAAAGAAGGAAATTAGGTTGGTTTGGCATGGTTTGTTCTTGAGAAATCCATTACTTATTACCATATTATTCTCTAGGTGCTTACAAACTGATTGTTTAATAATGTGTTCCAGTGTCTTTCCAGATATTTTTCAGAGTAGCAGCCGCGTTAGTCTGTATTCGCAAAAAGAAAAGGAGGACTTGTGGCACCTTAGAGACTAACAAATTTGTTAGTCTCTAAGGTGCCACAAGTCCTTCTTTTCTTTTTTCCAGATATTGAAGTTAGGCTGACTGGTCTGTAATTCCATGGATCCTCTTTGTCCCCACTTTTAAAAATAGGGACTACGTTTGCCTTCTCCAGTCCATCATTTCTGAAAGATTATCGCTGCTAATGGTTCCAAGATTGCTTCAGCTACTCCCTTAAATACCTAGGATCAATTTCTTCAGGCCCTGACAACTTGAATACATCTAACTTATATACATATTCTTTAACCTGTTCTTTCCTTATTCTGGCTTATGTTCCTTCCACCTTGTGTTTAACATTGTGTTAAGCATCTGATCACAATTAGCCTTCTTAGTGAAGACTTAGGGCTGGTCTACACTACTGTGGTAAATCAATCTAACTTACGCAACTTCAGTTACATGAATAACTTAACTGAAGTAGACATAGTTAGATCCACTTACCGTGGTGGCTACACTATGCTGTGTCAACGGGACAGTGTCTCCAGTCAGCTTCCTTTACGCTTCTCAGGGAGGTGGAGTATACAAATCAATGGGGGAGTGCTTTCCCATCGATTTAGCATGTCTTTACCATCAGTTGCAGCAGTGCCAATCTACCAGTAAGTGTAGACATGCCCTAAAGAAAAATAGGCATAAAACTCCTCAGCCTTCTTTCCGTTATTAGCTCTACTTCCCCTTTAAGAAGTCGACCCACTCTTTTTTCTTTTTTCTTGCTACTAAGTTATTTATAGAACCTCTTCTGATTGCCTTTTATGTTCCTTGCTGGGCATAATTCATTTTGTGCCACAGCCTTTCTGATTTTGTTTGTACTTTTTTGTGCTATTCCTTTGTACTCCTCCTTACCAATTTGTCTACGTTTCCACTTTCGGTAGTATTTCTCTTTTGATTTTCAGATTATTAAAGAGCTCCTGATGCGGCCATATTGCTCTGTTACTGTTCTTCCTATCTTCCCTTCGCATTGGGATAGTTTACTGTTGTGCCTTTAACATTGTCTCTTTGAGAAACTGCCAGGTCTGCTGAACTCCTTTTTCCCTTAGCTTTTCTTCCCATGGGAATTTACCTACCACCTCTCAGACTTTGTTAAATATACCTTAACTAATTTAATTCATTTATTTTTACAAAATAACGAACAAACCACATAGGTAGCAGGAGAGAAGAAATCATAATATAGCTGAAATTAAAAAAGCATACCCCTCCACAGGAGCTGTTCCAACTAATCATAGTGCTGGGAGGGTATGGTGTGATGCGTGTATGATCCTAGATGAACATCTTACGTGTCTGTGTATCAGCCACAGTGATTGCAATCTCTCAAAGATCATTAACACATTCACAGACCTCTACATTTCTTTGTCTTAGTGCTGAGAGTTTGATAGTAAACATGATTTTGATTTCAGATAGGAAACACAACTATGTATGTAAATATATACCATGTTTAAACCTGAGATCTGCCCTTTTTGATTGTTGAGTGCTTTAAAACACTGGTGGGATGCTCAGCAAATACTGACCATCTTTTTGGTATACTTTCAAAACCTGTCAAAGACAAACATATTTTTCTGTTGGTTTTTTTTTTAAATAAGGGAGATAATTGCAGAATTTTCTCATGTATCTAGAAAAAAAAACCCGCTGTGTTCGATTTTAGACTCAGCTGCTTACTCATGAAAGAGAGAGAGAGAAATCTTATTTCATGGGAATCATTCAGAGCATTAATAAACTCAACCTCACTGCATCATGTTGCCTTCAAAAATAAATAGTACAATATCCTTTTAATTATACATACACAGTAGCTTAAAAGGAGACAAATGACAAAGAAAAATCAACATGATAAAAGCCTGCTAAACTTGCAGCATCCCTTGATCAAGACTTATTATAAAACATTCACAGCAAACTCCTCCTCTGGCTGTCTTTAAGCCTTCCTAAAACCTTTCCACTAAAGACGTACAGCAAAATCAATCAAAAACATCACCGTTGTCGTCACTGCATCATTGTTATAAGCCACCCTGCTGTGGCTTGCTAATCTAAGAGAACAATAACCAGAGTGAAAACAATCAAAAGCGGGTTAAAGTTAGACTGGAATATCGTTGCCTTCTTGTCCTTGACTCTGTTTCAGAACAGTAAACAGCACTTACTTATTACTCAACATGGGGGTGTGTGTGTGTGGATAGATAGATAGATAGATAGATACCAGGAAAAAAGGCATTTAGGCATGGCTCTTTGTGTAAAAATTGGACTTTCTAGTTTCAATAGGGCATTGGTTTGGGCTGGGGTTAGCGTTAGAGCGTTGTGGGAGGAGATTCTTTTTTATAATTGTAGAAAAATTCTTGAGTGTGGTGCAGGCACCTGCTTAATGTATGTATAACATGCATCTCTTTAGATTTATTTGGAGGCCGCTCCTTTCTTTTAGTCTATAAATGTCATTTAAATGCGGTGGCACTTTTCTTTTCTTCCAACAGTCTCAAGGACAAAAATAAAGGCCAACTAATTCCACCAGTAATGAAGCAAACTGTGTTCTACCTGAAAAGTAAAGGTGAGATCTGTTTTTGTTTGGCAGTGGGTGGGGGGAAACATCTGCACAAGGGTATCATTATGAAATTATACAGATCTCAGGGCCCAATTCACCAGCATTCTTAGGCACATACCTAATTTGAAGCATATGCCTAGATCCCAAAGAAACCAGTGGCTTCAGTGAAAACTAAGCACATGCTCAAGTGCTTTGCTGAATAGAGACCTCAACTGACAAAAACTCTGGTAGAGCTATTTTATTATTACATAGTTGTCCCGTAAAAAAAAAAATGTATGTGGGTTTTTGGTTTTGTTTTTTTGCTTTCAGGTGCAGGAAATGGCAAGTGAAAAAAGAATGCTTGAAATACACATCCCGGCCCACATTGTGCCATTGATTTCTTTTTAAGTAAAACTCCCAGTAAAAATCAATGGGGAGTTCATATTAAAAAAAAAAATCAATGTCATAAGAAACTCAAACTTTAAAAAAAAATCTACTTTTCAGGAGTGAGCCTGCAGTCCTCTCTCAGCAAAATATTCCCATTGACATCAAAGTTCCTTTGACTGCAGGTCAGACCCTGCATTTATAGTTTATAAAATGTATATCCGTTACCAACTAAGGGCGGCATTGTTGGTTGCCCTATACGCCCATGCAGGAAAATATGGGAGCATGAGATGCCAACTACCCAAAAGGTTGTTACGTCCCTTCCCAAACAGCTGGCCAAGGAGTTTGTGGGGAGTGTCTTGGCTCCACCCTAAATGCGTCAGCCAGTGCAGCTGATCAGCGTAAAGAAGCAGCATTGTGTGACAGATATGGAGTTCATGTAGTTTACTTCCCACTAGAGAAGAGGAGGTGGGGCGGACAGAGACCAGTTTCTGACTCTCAGAGCATCACATTCTGGTTCCTGGTCTGCTCCTGGCACATTGCAACTGTGCACTTTGAGCCTTTATTTTTAATAATACTTCCATAGCATTTTTTGTCCAAAGATCTCAGAGTTTCACAAACATGAATGAAGCCTCACAGCAGCCCTGTGGGGTAGATGCCAGGATCATCCCTGTTTTATGGATGGTTAAACTGAGACATGGCACTGTTCAGTTACTTGCCCAAGGTCACATAGTAAGTCAGTGGAAGAAAAGGAACGTAACCCAAGAGTCCAGATAAGAGCTGTGTGAAACTTTTAACAGCAGAACATGGATAGATCCAAGTGAAAAAACACTGGCTCAGATTCTCTTTTAAAAGCCAGTCTTTGGGCTTAGCTTGCCAAAAGTTTCACTAAGGATGGGAAACCTTTAAATGGGGTTAGAAGAAATCTTGGCTGATTTTTGTTTGTTTACTTTTTATATTTTGTTTCGCTTCAGGTGAAAACCATGTTCAGCTCTGTTTTCACACCCAAAATACAGCAGTTTTATCTGAGATTTCCTTTTTTTAAAAGTTATTTGTTTCGATGGTACACCAATACCAAGAATAACAGTATGCAGTCAGGGTATAATTCACCCCTTTTCAGAAGTGGGCCCACACAAGGCCTATGCAGCATGTAAGTCCCACTCTAGATTTTGTGCTGGCCTTCTGAATGGAGTGAATTTTACCCTCAGTATTCATGTTCATGGTCAGTGAGATTTGGTTTGAGTTTATTAGATCATTTTAACCCAGAACTCAAATGATTCAAACCTGTTTGAACTGCCTCTGGAAAGGATCCGTACTAATCACTGCAAAGGAAAAAAAAAAAAACCCTTCTCGCACTATTGGTGACTTCCTGACTGAAATACTGGCTCCATTGAAGTCAATGACAGAACCTCCATTGACTTCAGTAGAGACGGGGATTGACCCATAGTTTCTTGGTCTAATCAGGAGGCCATGTAGGCTCACATTTTAGTTTATTACACATTAAATAAAAATCCATGTTGTTTTCATACTACAGTAAAATTAAATCATTGGCATATTATCTGTATGTCCAAATGAGGGAGATAATGAAAGAATACCTACTGCTGATTGGCAAGAAGTTGAAGACAGCATCCATAAAGGTTTATAGAGCAATTCGTTCCTTTCCTCTCAAAGACATATGGATGCCTTCAATCACCTGCAGTATCCAGAGGTCAAATAATGGAGAGCGGGCCAATTCTGCTGTTAATACTAACCTCATACCTTCAGTATGTGAGTGCCTCTACTGGGGTTTTTCGTGAGAGCCTTTGGATCCACTTGAGTTCCTCTTTTTGGAGCCTCACTTAACGGTAAGTGGGAGAGTAATGCTTCCAGGCCAAATTAGAAGATGGAACCATTACAAGTGTAACGTGCCAAATGTTCTGCGGCTAGGTGTAGAGAATGCATCCTGTTCGCTGCTAGGAATGTGCTAAGGCAAGGGAATTAGCAGCAACTGCAGACTGTCTCTGTGATTGTGATTGTAAATGGGTAATTTATTATCTCCAGCAGCTATAGTGCATGCTCCCAAACAGTACACCCACCTCCATATGATGAAAGCAGTTAGCTCTACTCCAGACACATCCCACCATCAAGATTTTGACTGTTACTTTAGTTTAATACATTTTAGGATGCTCATTTCATACTAATCTTAATAGACTAAATCCCTCCCTCATGTGACCCCACTGAAGTGTGCTGAGTTAAACCGAGGATGAAGTTGTCTTGAATTATGACGAATTTATTGTCTTGAAACTAAATTATAAAAATACAATTAGATCAATTTACATTTTCTGAGAGTTTTTGGCTGTGTTTTTGGAGCGGTGCATGCACATGGACTTCCTCTTGAATATTTTAGAGGTGCAGCAGGAAATGAAGGTACTGTAACCATGATTATCCTCTAACGATGTGTCTTTCCATAACAATCTGCTAGGCAGATTTGGTACCACACCTCCTGTACTTCTTATTTTGTTTCTTTCTTGATGCTCTCTCTAGTTCACTGCTACACTGATCTCATGCTCTCCCGCCTCACCAACTGCTGAGTCTGGCCTAGATACCCTCTGTCTGCTATAGCAGCGACATCAAAAGCACAAAAGAAAAAGAGCAGGCTTTCAGTTTTCATTGTTGTGATGAGGAAAAGCACTGGGTCAGCCTTGTCATTGCAAAGTCTTTTCCAGATGAAGTGATTTTGTCACCCGGTGGGCAGTAATAATCCTTGAGCTTTCTCCAGACCACATCCTTTTTTTTTTTTTTTTTTTTTTTAATTCTTTTGGCTAAAAAGTAACTATAATCCACCAGCTTGTTCAGCACATTTTGCAGAGTCCGTGAAGGGTAGGGGTTAAGGAAGTGTGATGATGCTTCTTAACAAAAGTTCTCAGTCTGGATACATTTAGTTCCTCTGTAACTTTTTTCAAAGCTACATATTCTAGCCAAGCACGCCCAAGCCTAAGTACTTCTCCTTTTTCCTTTCTCTTTGTTCTGGCATAGGCTCCAGGCACCTGCTGTGGGGATGGGCTGTCCCAGTCCTCCGCTATCCCCCACTTAAGCACAGATCTGTTTAGGGCTGCCATGTTTCCAGCCATAGGGAGTTCATTATGAACCATGTTTCTAAGAGACCATGGTTTGTGAGTTGGGAAGTTTTCTGACATCTGCAGCCTCCTAGCACATGTAATGCAGTCAAAGTGTTAACCAGTAGATGGTGGGCATGCACTTTTGCACCTGCTTAAAAGAGCATAGATTTCATTGTACCTGGTGTTCACTGCAATTTTAATGCCTTGACTGAAGCTAGAGTCTCTCAAAGACTTCCATTGACTTCAGTGAGCTTTAGATCAAGTACTTAAAGTTTGGGGACCTCAGAGAAGCAGCCTGCCATCAAGTTCTGGCAACCTCAGGGAGTCTGGCTAGCAGTTCTTCCCTGCACACACAATAAAGGCTACAGTTCAGTCTCAGGCACAAAACCAATTGTGTCCAAGTCCACCTGGCTGGAATCCTGTCCTGGCTGACAAGATTCCTGTGGCAAGCACAGGCTAAGCAGAGCAGGAGGTAGCCCTGATGATCTTTTAGGGTGCTGCACCAAACCAGAACAAGTCTCCACCTCTCAAGCTGCAGCAGTCAAGCACTAGGTAGAAGGGAGTCCAAACTCCCTTTTCACACAGAGAGACAAAGTAACCTTCACTAGCCTGAAGAGAGAGGATCTCCAAACTCAAATCTTGTTCTGCCACCCCGATTATTGAGCTAACAAGGGACTGTATGTTGATAATCACTTAACAGGGATTGGGAAGTTCTTAGCTTTTAATCACACAGGAACTTTAAGGAATCCCTGTCTGAGGTGTCATTATTATGCTAATAATGTTGTTAGTATTATTATAATTTTAATTTATATGTTTACCCATTGCCAACAATATCTCCAAAAGCTTGCAGTTTAAAAGACAGGCACACAAAATGGGGATGAAGTGGGAAATGCAGAGATTGGGATAACTTCTCACTTTAGGGCCTAACAGAAGTCATGAGTTTTTCATAATTCATAGATTTCAAGGCCCAAAGGGACTGTTATGATCATCTGGTCTGATGTCATGCAGGACAAAGGCCACTGAATTTCAGCAAGTGAAGTCAACATCTAAGGGATAAAATTAAAGGGGAAAAGGAGCTCAACAGAGCTAGCATTTTCTCAAAGAGACAATAGTAAAGGCACAACTGCAAACTATCCCAATGCAAAGGAAATATAGGAAGAATAGTAAGAAGCCAATATGGCTCCATCAAGAGCTCTTTAATGACCTGAAAATCAAAAATTAATACTTTTAAGAAGAGGAAACATGGACAAATTGCTTGGAAAGAGTACAAAAGAATAGCACAAACATGAAGGGACAAAATCAGAAGGGCTAAGGCACAAAATGGGTTACATCTAGCACGGGACCTAAAAGGCAATAAGAAGAGGTTCTTTAAATACCTTAGGAGCAAAAGAAAGACAAAGGAAAATATAGGTCGTCTGCTTATCTGTTGTTAACTGACATCAAGAAGGCTGAGGTGTTTAATACGTATTTTGCTTCAGTCTTCATTAAAAAGGTTAATGGTGACCAGATACTCAACACAATTAATAGTAACAATAAGGAAGAAGGAAGTCAAGCCAAAATCAGTAAAGAACAGGTGAAAGAATATTTAGATAAGTTAGAAGGTGGCAGGAACTGATTAAATTTATCCTAGAGTCCTTAAGGGACTAACTGAAGCAATCTTTGAACAGTTAGCAATTATCTTCGAGAATTCATGGAGGACAGGTGAGATCCCAAGAGTACTGGAGAACATAAGAATGGTCATACTGGGTCAGACCAGTGGTCCATCTCGCCCAGTATCCTGTCTTCTGATAGCGACCAATGTCACATGCCTCAAAGGGTTGAGAAGAACAGGGCAATTATCAAGTGATCTATCCCCTGTCGTCCAGTCCCAGCATCTGGGAATCAGAGGCTTAGAGACGCCAAGAGCATGGAGTTGAATCCCTGACCATCTTGGCTAATAGCCATTGATGGACTTATCCTCTGTGCATTTTGAACCCAGTTATAGTTTTGGCCTTCACAACGTCCCCTGGCAACGAGTTCCATAGGTTGACTGTTCATTGTATGAAGCTGTTCTTATGGTTTTTTTAAACATGCTCTTAATAATTTCATTGGGTGAACCCAGGTTGTTGTGTTATGTGAAGAGGTAAATAACACTTCCTTGTTCACTTTCTCCACACCATTCATGATTTTATAGACCTCTATCAGATCTCCCCTTAGTCCTCTCTTTTCTAAATAGAGTACTCCAGGTTTTTTAAATCCTCATATAGAAGCTGTTCCATACACTTAATCATTTTGTTGCCCTTCTCTGTACTTTCTCCAATTTCTAATATATCATTTTTGAGATGGGGTGAGCAGACCTGCATACAGTATTCAAAGTGTGGGCATACCGTGGATTTATATAGTAGATTATGATATTTTTTGTTTTATTATCTAGCCCTTTCCTAATGTTCCTAATATTCTATTAGCTTTTCTTACTGCTGCTGCACATTGAGCAAATGTTTTCAGAGAGCTATCCACAATGAATCCTTTCATAGGATCGTAGAATATCAGGGTTGGAAGGGACCTCAGGAGATCATCTAGTCCAACCCCCTGCTCAAAGCAGAACCAATCCCCAATTTTTGCCCCAGATCCTAAATGGCCTCCTCAAGGATTGAACTCACAACCCTGGGTTTAGCAGGCCAATGCTCAAACCACTGAGCTATCCCTCCCCCAGTGTGTCCTATCTTTTAACCAGTTGCTGATCCATGAGAGTACCTTCCTTCTTATCCCATGATTACGTAGTTTAAGAGCCTTTGGTGAGGGACCTTGACAAAGGTTTTATGAAAATCCAAATATTCCATACCACTAGATCACCCTTGTCCATATGTTTCTTGTAGGGTGTCAACAGTTCTAATAGATTATAAAAGCTGTGTTGATTTTTCCTCAACAAATCATGTTCATCTGTTTCTGATCATTCTGTTTTTTACTATAGTTTCAACCCAACTGAAGTTAGGCTTACTAGCCTGTAATTGTCAGGATCTCCTCTGGAGCTTTTAAAAAAAATTGGCATCACATTAGCTATCCTCCAGTCATCTGGTACAGAATAGGTTACTCACCACAGTTAGTAGTTCTATAATTTCATATTTGAGTTACTTCTGAACTCTTGGGCAAATACCACCATCTGGTCTTAGTGACTAGTTATTGTTTAATTTATCAATTTGTTCCAAAACCTCCTCTATTGACACATCAATCTGAGACAGTTCCTCAGATTTATGACCTAAAAAGAATGGCACAGGTATGGGAATTTCCTCTACAGTGAAGACAGGTGCAAAGAATTCATTTAGCTTGTCTGCAATGGCCTTTTCTTCCTTGAGTGCTGCTTTAGCACCTCGATTGTCTAGTGGCCACACTGTTTGTTTGGCAGGCTTCCAATACTTTGTACTGACAAAAACTAACAGCAAACTTTTTTTTGTCTTTTGCTCTTCAAATTCTTTTTACCCTGCCTACTTACACTTTTACGCTTGACTTGCCAGAGTTAATATTCCTTTCTATTTACCTCAGTAGGATTCAACTTCCAGTTTTTCAAGGATGCGTTTTATGCTTCTAACTGCCTCTTTTACTCTGTTGTTGAGCCACTTAGAACTATTTTGGTCCTTTTTTTTTTTTAATTTGGGGTGTAGATTTAATTTGAGCCTCTATTATGGTGTTTTTAAAAGTTTCCATGCAGCTTGCAGGCATTTCACTCTTTTGACTGTTCCTTTTAATTTCAGTTTAACTAGCTTCATCATTTTTGTATAGTTCCCTTTTCTGAAGTTAAATGCTACTGTGATGGGCTTCTTTGGTATTGCCCCTCTACCAAGGATCTTAAATTTAATTATACTGTGGTCACTATTACTGAATGGTTCAGCTATATTCACCTCCTGTGCGCCACTTAGGACTAAATCAAGGATTGCCTTTCCCCCTGTGAGTTCCAGCACTATCTACTCCAAGAAGCAGACATTAATGGTGTCTAGAAACTTTATCTCTGCACCCTGTCCTGAGGTGACATGTACCCAGGAGATAGATGAAATCCCCCATTGTAATTGGGTTTTCTATTTTGATAGCCTCTCTAATCTTCCTGAGCATTTCATCATCACCATCCTGGTCAGGTGGTCGGTATTATATTCCTATTGCTATACTCTTATTATTCAAGCGTGGGATTTCTATCAATAGAGATTCTGAGGTATACAGCTTGATTCATTTAAGATTTTTACTGTATTTGATTATGCTTTCTTTCACATATAGAAGCACAAACATAGAACATATCTTTAAAAGGGGGAAGAAACAGGACCCAGGGAATTATAGACCAGTCAGCCTAATGTCAATACATAGAAAGATACTGGAACAAATTATTGAACAATCAGTTTGTAAGTACTTAGAGGATAATAGGGTTATAAGGAATAGCCAGCATGGATTTGTCAAGAACAAATCATGCCAAACCAACCTAATTTCCTTCTTTGACAGGGCTACTGGCCTAGTGGTGGGTGCGGAGAGTTGTGGGGGGGCAGTAGACATGGTATATCTTAGTTTTAGTAATGCTTCTGACCTTCCCACGTGACATTGTTATAAGCAAAATTAGGGAAATGTGGTCTAGATGAAATTGCTATAAGGTAGGTGTGAGAGATATGGTAATGTCCTACAATATACTGGACAAACCTTATTGAATTAAGTTTAAGGATCTTAGGAGTACATTGTATTAAAAATGCAAATGTTTATGTATTACTGCGGAATTGTATACATCTCTAGGTAAGAAACATGAGCAATGTGAACTCTGGGAAGTGTTAGGAGCTTCAAAGGACTATACGAAACAATGTGAACTTATACAGTTAAGTGAGTGGAAATACCTGGGGGAGGTGATTGCAAATTCCCCATCTCCAGCCCTAGCCTTTTGAAGCTACATCTTGAGGAGAAACCCATTGTCTGACTAGTCACCTATTCACAGTCTCTAAGGATCAAAGATCCAAACTGTATAAAGGAGACAATCCCAGATTCATGGGGGGAGTGTTTGTTCTCAGTCAAAGATGAGATCTACTTGCATCATCCCATAATTATTTTTTCTCCAAATATTAAGTAGTTTTGTTAGTCCATAGCATAAGGCCTTGTCTACACTACAGAGTTTTGCCAACACAAGTTATGCCGATGAAAGAATAACAGTATAATTACATCGCTTGCGCATGTTCACACAATGCTGCTTCTGTTGGTGCTCTAGCACTGACAGAGAGAGCAGTGCCCTGTGGGTAGCTATCCCACTGTGCTACTGGCCACCTTCTACAGCTAGGAGTTGTGGGAAGGCAGAGTGGATCGCAGTGCATCAGGGGTGCGGGCTTAATGTCCCATGATGCAGTTTTTTCTGTCCCATCATTCCATGGGCTTCCAACTGCATTTCACAGCATTTTTCAACGGCCCCTGTTTACGGTGCACCTGCCATCTCTGTCTGAAAGGGTGGATCCTGCACTGTTCTCTACTGTTGTGGTCACTGTTATGAACACATTGCAGATGGTCATGCAGTATATCATGAGCTCCCAATCTGAAGAGGAATCAGAAGTGCCTGACCTGTTGTGTGCTGTGGAAAGAAACACCAGATTACTTTTGGCATTCTCAGAGCCGTGCGCACCATCACTTTTGGGCTTGGGGAGGGGGGGGGGGGGAAGGACTGAGTGGTAGGATCATGTTGTTATGCAGGTCTGAGATGTTGAGTAGTGGCTGCAGAACTTTCGGATGCAGAAAGCCACCTTCTTCTTCAAGAGGGGTCCCTGTGGGTGCTCTACTGTAGGTGTGGGTGTGCCCCTGTTCGGAGATTTTTACAGCAGTACCCGTATCGGCCGCACACACGGGGAGCCTGCCTTACATACCAGTCTTGTCTTAATAGTGAGCATGTGCGGCCGAACTCCTCAGTTCCTTCTCTACCTTCCCCGGCCGGAGTTGGACCTACAGCAGACTCGTTAACTTTTCCTCTTACCCATTCTACATCCTTTCCCTCCCCTTAGTTTAGCACTCTAGTTACTAGATAAGTTCATCCCCTTAAAAAAAAAAATTGTTCCTGCTTGTTCCTCTCAGCCTCCAGCCGACGCTAATATGCCTGGCTCCCCAGGATTTAAGCGGTGCACTACGTGCAGGGACGCCATCCCTATCTCGGATGTCACTCCCAGTGTATAAAATGCCCGGGGGAGTCCCTCATTCCTCAGAAATGTGCCCATTGTTCCAAATTAAAATCCAGGACACATAAAAATAGAGAACGCCGCCTGAAAATGGATTCTTGGGCAGAAGTCACTCGGACCTGCTTCTCACCCAGGTGTGGGCTCCTCAGTGAACCGCAGCCCTTCCATATCCAGAAAGGACAAAAAAGGAAAATGCCTGCCTTCCTCACCCAGAAGGGAAACATTAAAAGCAAAAGGGTCGCTGAGCAGGTCTATTTTTCTATGCAGACCTTCCCCCGGCTCAGCACCTTTGATGTGCCGGTTCTCCGGGCAATGCGCTAATCCCGCCTGTGGCTGCGGCAACAGTGCAAGCTCCCAGTGCCGAGGCTTCAGGCTTCAAGTTGCCTACCTCTCTCATGGCGCTGTCCAGCACCGCAGTGGACACGGTGCCAGCACAGAGGACCTTGCCGGAACAGACCCGGACTGTGCTTACCTCCCTGGCACCGCCGACCTCAGCGCATGAATTGAGCGCTACGGTGCAGAGAACAACCCTCCAGCGCGGCAGGCGCTCCTAACGGAGGGTTTATTTCGCACAGGCTCTCCGGCACCGCAGTTCGTTCATTCACCAGACCTACAGGTGTCACCTAACCTACAGTCACCTCTACTTGACACCTATTTTTCTCTGGACATTTGCTGTCTCTGTCTGTATCTCACTTTTCTAGTGATGAGGAAGCCATAGTGCAGGGAGACTTTTCACCATACCAGTTCTCCCAGTCACAGAGCCAAATCATCACTGGTCACAGAAAATCTAGGTCTGAGTTCATCAAAGACCTCCCTCCCTGGTATACAAACCCGTGGATGGCACCACCTATGCCATTCCCCGGTCATTGGCAATACAGGATCCATGGGCACCATATAAGTGATTCCACTATGATCGCCAAGATGCCAGAAATAGGAGCAATGCCACCTTGCCACCACCAGTGCATACGGCTACGAATGAGACAACAACAAGCTGTTACTCCACACTTCTATGAACACGCTACACATGCTTCCCCAGCCCTTGTGGAACCCGTATCCACACAGGATGAGGCTATACTGCCTCCCCCACCAACACTGTCGGATGACTTCTTAAAATTTCAAGACCTCTTCAAAAGAGTCGCCAATGAGTTGAGGATTAATCTGGAGGAAGTTTTCTGAAAACCAACATGAGTTGACTGACACCCTGCAACCTTTCTCCACATCCAAGATTGCCTTACCTATAAATCCAGCCATTATGAATCCTGCCAAAACCATATGGCAGACACCAGCTACGAGCACACCTACCTGTAAGTGAGCTAGCCAGAAATATTTTATTCCTTGCAAAGGGTCTGAGTTCCTTTTACTCACCCAGCACCAAACTCATTGGTAGTAGAGGTAGCTAACCAAAAGAACAAACACCAGTTCCCAGGTCTACCCCAACTGATAAAGACAGTAAAAGGCTGGACCTGCTTGGTCGTAAAGTGTACGCTTCATCCACATTACAATTCCAGATATCTAATTATGCGGCCGTTCTGGCAAAGTATGACCACAGAAATTATGAGAAACTCATGGACTTTATGATGACGTTCCAGAGGGCAAAAACCCATCAGTTTAAAGCCATAGTTTCTGATGGAGAAATCATCTCCTGTACCACACTACAAGCTGTGCTTGGTGTTGCTAACACAGCTGCGAAGTCCACTGCTACAGCAGTCGTGATGTGTCAAGCTACATGGCTTTCATAGTCTTCTTTTCCTTGCGAGGTTCAGAATACCATCGAAGATCTCAGTTTTTCACCATCAAAAGGATTTGCCAGTAACATCAAGAATGTGCTTTACTCCATGAAGGACTCAAGAGCGACATTATGGTCTCTCGGTATCCAAACCCCTGCAAATAGGAGGAGACAATATAGATACCAACCTTATCAACATCCACGCTACCCAGTGTATGCTCAACAAAGTCATAGACCACATGAACAACATCAGTGACCAAGATATCAATGTCGCCACACCATTTCATTGGCTCCATATCAACCACCTCCAACTAATAAGCAAATTTGAAGATGTGACCGAGGGTATAGAAAACATTATCCCTACTTCAGTGCCCATTCCTTCCCCCCTACCCCCCGCGTCCATTTTCAGGGACTCCTCTCACGAACAACTACTCCACCAAGAGGTGCATCATCTCCTCCAATTAGGAGCAGTACAACCAGTGCCTAACCAACACAGAGGAAAAGGGTTCTACTCCCATTACTTTTTAACACAAAATAAAACTGGGGGATGGCGACCCATTCTTGACCTCAGATGCCTCAATATATTAGTTAAATAAAATTTTAAAAAGTACAAAATGGTGACTTGCAACCATAATTCCAACACAGGAGTAGGGAGATTTCAGCCCTCGACCTGCAGGATGCTTATGTTCCTGTGACCATACATCCTGCACACAGATGTTGTATTCACTTCGTTCTGGGCTCAAAACACTACCAGTCAGGGTCCTACCTTTCCGCCTCTTGACTGCACCTCATGTTTTTTCCGAACTCCTCACAGTCATAACAGCTCATCTCAGAAGGCAGAGAATCATAATTTTTACTTACCTCGACAATTGCCTTTTCAAAGCCAGGACCCTCCAAGAAGCCATTCAGTCCACACAACAGACAATCCAATGTTTCCATGCTCTTGGCCTATGAGTGAAAAAAAAAAATCTTCACTCACTCCCACCCAACAACTGGAGTTCATAGGAGCACATTTCAACTCCCACAAAAAAATATCCTCTCCCCCACTACACCTTTTTAATACCATCAACCTTTTCATTCCCAAGCTGTGCAACAGTCCACAAGTGGCTGCTCGAGCTTGCAGACAACTCCAAAGCCACATGGCCTCTTGCACTTTTGTAGTCAGGAACGTTCACATCTAGAACTCTGAGCGATACGCAATGCCTGCCTCCAATTTCTCCCCTTCATACAAAACCAGCATGTCAGGATGATGACGGACAGAATTGCTTGCATGTACTATGTAAACAGGCTGCGGGGGGGTGGGGGGGGGAAGAGGAAAGACCCCACTCCCTTTGTACAAAAGCGATGAAGTTATGGAACTGGTGTCTCAGACACAGTGTCTGAATATCAGCTGCATACTTACCTGGCGCTCTCAATACCACCACCACGACTTCAGCAGAAGATTTTCCACAGACCGCGAATGAGAACTAGACAAGGAGATAGTACGATACCCAACCACAGACCTTTTTGCAACTGCAGCAAACAAGAAATGCCCAAGATTTTGTTCCAGAGCGGGACTAGGCAAACACTCCTCAGGGGATGCACTCATGTTCCCATGGAACACTGACCTAATGTATGCATTTCCCCAATACCACTCATACACAAATTATTGATAAAAATACGAACACACCAAGCCAGAGTCATAATGATAGCCCCACATAGCCCGGACAGGCATGATACCCTTTCCTTACCAAGATGTAGCTTTCCGCACCCATCCCACTACCCTCTGCCCAAATCTCTTGTCCCAACAATAGGGTCCACTACTCCACCCCAATTTAATCATGTTACATCTCAAGGTTTGGCTTCATGGTTCTCTCATGCCGAGCGAACTTGCTCGGAGCAGGTTCAAAATGTACTCCTTCATAGCACAACAAATTCTACATGCAACACCTGCCTTCATAACTGGACAAGATTTACACACTGGTGGGGTGTCACAAACACTGCTCCTTTTCTCCATGCCTCTCCCGCTAATCATCGACTATCTGTTAGAGATTAAATTCTCTGGAATCTCCCTGAATCCCATCAAACACCACTTGGCCGCAATTACAATGTTCTATGATGCCATCGACGAAAGGACTATCTTTGCTCATCCCATTACGAAGTGATTCCTTAAGGGACCCCAAACCCTGTACCCAGACATCAAACCGCCTAATCCATTTTAGGACCTCCCCTTAGTCTTAACATGCCTATCCAAAAACCATTTGAACTATTAGCCACATGTTCCTTCCTACATCTGTCTATGAAAACTGCATTTCTGGTAGCGATTGCCTCTGCAAGACGCACAGGAGAAATTGCAGCACTCACAGCAGATCCGCCATACACCATATTTTTTAAGGACAAAGTCACCCTACGCTTACTCCCCGAAATTCTCTGAAGGTGCACTCATCTTTCCTTGTCAATGAGCCTATCCATCTCCTTACCTTTTCCAAAACCACATGTGAATTCCTTTGAATCTATGATGCACACTTGGACATGCGCAGAGCTTTGCCCTTCTACTCTGAGAGGACTAAAACCTTTAGGCATTCCGACAAGCTATTTGTCCCCATTGCAAAATGCTCTTAGGACTCATTTATCTCTAACCACTGATTTTCCAACTGGATCTCGAGTTGCATTTGTCTCTGTTATCAACTTCAGAACGTGACTCCTCCTACCTTTATCAGGACTCACTCCACCAGATCCATGGCAGCCTCAGTGGCCTTTCTGCATAACATCCCCCTTTCAGGACATTTCCAGAGCTTCCATTTGGGCTTTTGGAAATACGTTTGCAAAATATTATGCTCTTACACAGGGACCCATCACCGATACGTGTGTGGGCAGAGCTGTTCTATCTACTGCATTCCTTCCAGATCCGAAGTCCCTACCTCCTTGAGAGATACTGCTTTTCAGTCACCTACAGTGGAGCACCCACGGGGACACCTCTCGAAGAAGAAGAGGAGGTTACTCACCTGTGCAGTAACTGAAGTTCTTCGAAATGAGTGACCCCTGTGGGTGCTCCACTCCCCACCCTCCTCCCTTCTATTTCGGAGCTGGGGTGGCCTCCATTGTAGAGAAGGAACTGAGGAGTTCAGCCACACATGCGCACTATTAAGACAACTGGTATGTGAGGCAGGCTCTGCGCATGCACGGCCGATATGGGTACTGCTGTAAAAATCTCCGAATGGCGCAGGGCCGCACCGACACTCATAGAATATCAGGGTTGGAAGGGACCTCAGGAGGTCATCTAGTCTCGAAGAACGTCAGCTACTGCACAGGTGAGTAACCTCCTCTTCCTGGAACTGTGTGCAGTGTTTGCCCCAGCACTGCAGCACAAGAACACCAAAATGAGAGCTGCCCTCTCTGCAGAGAAGCACGTGGTGATCACTGTGTGGAAGCTGGCAATTGCAAAATGCTACCAGTCAGTTGCAAATCAGTTTGGAGTCGGAAAAGTGTACTGTTGGGTCTGCATTAGCGCAAGTGTGCAGGGCCATTAAATCGCATCCTGCTACGAAGGACTGTGACTCTTGGCAACGTGCGTGAAATAGTGGAGAGCTTTGCAGCAGTGGGATACCATAAGTGCGGCAGGGCAATAGCTGGCACGCATATCCCAGGTTTGGCCCCAGACCATCTTGCAACTGAGTACATCAGTAGAAAGGAGTACTGCTCTATGGTATTGCAGGCGCTTGTGGATCACTGAGGGTGTTTCACTGAAGTCAACAAGGGGTGGTCTGGCAAGGTGCATGATGCATGCATCTTCAGGAACGCTGGCCTGTACAGGAAGGTGCAAGCAGGGACTTTCTTCAGAAGATTCCAGTGGAGGATGTTTAAATGCCCATAGTGATCCAGGGAGACCCAATGTATTCCTTACTCCCATGGCTCATGAAGCCAGGGATTGAACTGGGACATGCTCTGCATTGTAGCCAGTGAGGGCTTCTCCCCTTCCCAGCTGGTAGAGAGCAGGAAAGTATTTTAGCATTTTGTATTCCTTTGAACCTATTGTCTCTTCTGTTTTGTTTAATAAAACTTGCCCTGAATCAAGCCATTGGCCTGCCCCAGCTTGGTGAATCTGCCCACTGGCCTACACTTCTGTCAAGTTTGTATATCAAATAACATTAAAAATGCAACACTGGGTAAGTGTGACAATGGCTAAATATACATTTCAGGGTTCTTGGCTTTTGCGTTTTTCACAAAAGTTATATTTTTACCAGGATTCACTGAGACACTATACATTTCAAGTGTGGTTGAGATCTCTGCAGAAATCTCAAGATAAAAATAAACCTTGTAATAAGAACCACTTACATTTTGTTGGTGCCCACATATAATAAATAATCTCTGCTCAAAGATATCAGCTGTAACTTGAACCTATTCATTCTAAAATCCAAGGGCTAGACTGTGCAACTTAAGCACAGAGCAATCACACTGCCCCATGTGGAGACAACCACTGCTACGCCCCTGTGTTGAGTGCAGTATAACTAACCTGCTCTCTTTCTATTGGTCTGGACTCATGGCCTCACCTCCACCCCATGTATCCTCGTCACTGTACACCCCTGTGGAATAGAGATGGAGCTGCCCCTGTAACCAACAAAGCCCAGGTTTTGCTCTTAGACAAGGAATAAGATATCTGCCTTACACAAGCAACACACGGAGGAAGGAAGGTTACTTATGCCATTTCCTCAAACCTTTACGGTGTTCCAGTGAGAGGGCAGGGCAGAATCTACCCTTAAGTGGTTGGGAGAGTTTTAAAACAAAGTTTGGGTATTTTATGTATAGCGTTTCAGCCAGCATGGTGCTTTCTAATATAATTGCAGGCCCATCACTCCTTTTAGCAGTAAGAATTTAAATAATTAACTCTCATTTTGAAAGAGGAATCTAATGAGTTTCTAATTTCTCTCTTTCTGGCAAACAATTTTTCAACAAAGTCGTAACACAGATTTTTTTTGTTAATTTTTTTAAATCAGTTTTGACCCTTCTTAAATATTCCTATGTGTTCTTCCTATGGCACAAGAAGTCTCGGGGTGTTGTAGAAGATATTTTTATCTGCACTCTAATGATTTTAGTTCTGAGTGTAACACCATGTCCTAGAGCTATATATTGTGCCGTTACAGGCCATGACATTGCACTGTAAAATTCTGTCTGTGGCAGTGAAATCCCTTTTATTTAAAAGGCAGTATAGAGTATCAAGCTATTTCCAATTATGGTTATGAAATAGTTTGAATACTGCTGTTTGTTACAAACAGCGAAGTTCCCAAGGTATGCAGTTATTTGTCAGTGAATACACATGGTAGGACAATACAACCTCTTCCCCATTCAGATCACTGAACCATTCTATATAATGTCCAACTTTTTTTATTTTTAATTCTGGGCTTTTTGAGCCAGATATTCAGGTGCTGTTAATTAGCACAGCCCTGTTGATCTCAGTGAAGCCAAGCAGATTTACACCAGCTGAGGATCTGCCATTTGGAGTGGGGTATATGGGTGCGTGACATGGAATTGCAATGGAATGTTTCTAAATTGTTCAAAATCACAAGCAAGCATTGAAAGTAAACCTTTTGTGTCCAAGGTCTACACATTCAACTGCTTATTCTGTAGGGCTGGAATATGCTATTAATGGCAAAGTAGTTTAACTTGTCTACCAAGGGGAGTATCTTTCTCCCTACGAAAGTGGAATTAAACTCCTGTCATAAAGTTGTATTAAACCAGACCTTATACCTTGATTTATGCAGGCCTAAAAAGAGTTGAATTGGTCTCACTGGAGGGAAAAAAAAAGTTTTGAAGAAAATGCAGCGTTCTAAGCAATAATGCCTCAGTGGGGACAGTGTTTGCTGAGGGTACTTTTTTGCCCTTCCAGTCCTCTTATTGGTTCTGATTTGTCTGCTGCAAAACGCAGAGCATTCTTTGAACATGCTTGACAGACCTGGTGCTAAATAGTACTAAGTTACTCAAAAAGGTGATTGTGTCTCTTGCTCTTAACAACAATATAATATGAAGGACCCACACAGGTACAGTGGGGTCTGAATGCTAAGTTTACTAACTATATACATCATGCAAGGCTACATATATAGACACTTCTGTTCTGGCAAGATTCTTGGTGGCTTCTGAGAGTGAGATCCACAGGAGGAACAATAACTTTTTTAAAGGGATACTATCGTAATTCTACTTGATTTTGACCACTACAAAGGTCAAAAGGAATCAGAAAAAAAGCTGTCTTTATTCCTACAAAAAATGACTCTTCCTCTACCATCTTTTTGCTAAAGTTATGACCCATGCTTTATAAAAGGGTCACATATTTTCCACCTGAGGAAAAACATTGCTGGTTTTGGGAGAAAAGAAAATCATGCAATTCACTTCCCAAGTGAATAGAGAAATTGGTTGCAGGAGTTTTGCTTTAAGGATGGCTGTGCTGATTTAAAGGTAATCAAAACTGGTTAATTTAAATAGTTGTACGTGTGGGCTGGATGGTGTGGGGGAGTTAAAGGGTCTGGAAGAAACCTACTTTTGGTAACTGTCTGGTTGGTGCTTGTGGTAAAAACAAAATCATTTATTGCTTACATTTTATTTGTCTTGAAAAATTACCTCTGAAAACAGCATAGGCGACATCAATATTCCATGTTTCTGTAGGTGAAGCTTAAAGTCACTTTTGCCCATAAGACTGCTAAGAAACTTACCTGGCAAAAGTTTGGTATTAAGTATAATTATTATAACAATGAGGAGATTCAGTCCTAGGCATGCACAGCTGCTGTCTGCACTTCAGATTAATGTATTCAATTAGACCCAGGAAAGCTTACTGTAAAGCATACCCGATAAAGGAATAAACATGTTAAAAGTGGATGTTTATTACAAAACAGTTTAGAGGGAGAGCCACATCAGATAAAGGCTGTAACTGTTAAATAAACTCATTAAAACAAAATAGTGAATAATTAGGAGATCCATCCCAAGGAAAACTTGTCTAGAAAATACTCTCTGCACCTGTGGCAGCTAGGGTGAAACTCTCAAATTCTCAGGAAATTATTGTATTGATTGTTTGCTAAAGGCAGTGCCTATTCTGCTTACCGTTTTCAGAACTGTAGTTTCACACAGGTTGAGCTATAAATTTAACAGAACAGTTGATGTGGCTTGCAATAACTTTATTCAATTTAAATATGGTTGGACGGGAGTAAGCCAAGCATTCAGATAGCTGTTTGGTCCTCTAATACTCTATATTGTCCCTCCTAGCCTCTGTGTAAGTGGGTTTTCTGGTATATTGTCATTCATAACTCTTCCAGACTTGACCACATGTTCTGAAGTTTAGTATTAGCCCCATATCCTGCAAATAGTCATGCCCATGCTTAACTTTAATTTTAGATAAGGGCATAAATATTTGCAGAATTGAGAATTAAATTACTAATACATGTTCTTGTACATACTGTAAGTATTAGTTGGGTGTCCATTCAAATTCCGTTGACTTATTTCTATTTAGGTTTTACCACTAGTTTACATTGTTGATTCTGCTATTATATTGACTCTCACTCTCATGAACATCATTCAGTAGATGGCTAAAAATAATATATTAACCTACATTTTATAAAGCGCACCCTTACACACCAACTCGGGTGAATTTATGATAATTAACATAAGAACATAAGAATGGCCATACTGGGTCAGACCAAAGGTCCATCCAGCCCAGTATCCTGTCTACCGACAGTGGCCAATGCCAGGTGCCCTATAAGGAGTGAACCTAACGGGTAATGATCAACTGATCTCTCTCCTGCCAGCCATCTCCACCCTCTGACAAACAGAGGCTAGGGACACCATTCCTTACTCATCCTGGCTAATAGCCATTAATGGACTTAACCTCCATGAATTTATCCAGTTCTCTTTTAAACCCTGTTATAGTCCTAGTCTTCACAACTTCCTCAGGCAAGGAGTTCCACAGATTGACTGTGCGCTGAGTGAAGAACTACTTCCTTTTATTTGTTTTAAACCTGCTGCCCATTAATTTCATTTGGTGGCCCCTAGGTCTTATATTATGGGAACAAGTAAATAACTTTTCCTTATTCACTTTCTCCACACCACTCATGATTTTATATGCCTCTATCATGTCCCCCCTTAGTTTCCTCTTTTCCAAGCTGAAAAGTCCTAACCTCTTTAATCTCTCCTCATATGGGATATGTTCCAAACCCCTAATCATTTGTTGCCCTTTTCTGAACCTTTTCTAATGCCAGTATATCTTTTTTGAGATGAGGGGACCACATCTGTATGCTGTATTCAAGATGTGGGCGTACCATGGATTTATATAAGGGCAAGAAGATATTCTCCGTCTTATTCTCTATCCTTTTTTAATGATTCCTAACATCCCGTTTGCTTTTTTGACTGCCGCTGCACACTGTGTGGACATCTTCAGAGAACTATCCATGATGAGTCCAAGATCTTTCTCCTGATTAGTTGTAGCTAAATTAGCCCCCATCATATTGCATGTATAATTGGGGTTATTTTTTCCAATGTGCATTACTTTACATTTATCCACATTAAATTTCATTTGCCATTTTGTTGCCCAATCACTTAGTTTTCTGAGATCTTTTTGACGTTCTTCAGTCTGCTTTGGTCTTAACTATCTTGAGCAGTTTAGCATCATCTGCAAACTTTGCCACCACACTGTTTACCCCATTCTCCAGATCATTTATGTCATCAATTATTAGCTCTCGTTACCACTAAGCAGAGGACCTTTGTCTCTCTCTTGCTCCTAATTGATTTTTCTGTCCCTTGCTAGGTATAATTCATTTTGTGCCTTCACTTTTCTGATTGTCCCTGATGGCTTGGGCTAGTCTTGTCTTTTGTATTTCTCCTTAGCAATTTGTCCATGTCTCCACTTTTTGTAGGATTCTTTTTTATTTTCAGGACACTCGAGTTCCTGATAGAACCTCTTTCCTTCGTATCAGGCCAATTTGCTGTTGAGCCTTTAACATAGTTTCTCTGAGAAACTGCAAGCTCTCCTGAGCTCTTTTTTCCTTTAGATTTTCTTCCTATGGGACTTCACCTACCAATTCTCAGAGTTTACTAAATAATGACCACAAAAGGAGATTATTTCCTCTCCCACTCAACATACTACTTTTTAAAATAATTCTTAATACTTCGTATCAATTATTCACCAGGCTGGGTGCCATTTATATGGTTGCTTCTTCCTTGCATTAAAAAAGAATGTCAAACTACAAAATAAGTCATTTCTCCAAGCTAGCATTCACAGAATACAACATTTCTAAAGCCACGTCCCCAATGAGCTGTATCATTCACCACCGAAGACAATGACATGCCTCCTAAATTGACTTACATGGGTACAGGATCAGGTCCAGTGTCAACTTATTTGGACCTACCACAAGCACATATAAACCCCCTTCCAAGTCTGCAAAAAAAGGCTCTTTGCAACCAAAACCATGCCTGTCAATTCTCGTCCTTCTCACACACGGAGACGGAATTTACAAAATGAGCGTAACTTGCTCATTGCTATTTCAATGTGAAGGTAAATAAATGCTTATCTTAAAATAGTACAATGCAAAAAATCTGTTTTTCATCTAAGTCTCTTTCCTCACTCTCTAGCAGATATGCTGGTCTCCTCACAGTCTCAGAAACTAGTTTAACACAGGACTAAGCTGGCAAATAGTACTTTTAAATGTAGATGTTATTACTAAAAATGATGAATCCAAGCGTAATCTACACTTTAGAATTCTGAGACAATAAAATCTCAATTCATATTATGAATACAATTTTTGAGAAAGAAGAGGGTTAACTGTGCAAATACCTTGTCATGTATATCAGTTAAACCATAAGGACCTACATAAGTGTCACCTTACAAAAACAAAGATTTACAAATCCCACATCAACTTCACTAGCTGCTTTGAACGGCTAAAAGCAATGAAGAAGTTAACTGCAAGACTAGGCACTGGGACAAGTTTTGGGGACGTTTTCTTTTCTGTTTCTTTGCATAATGGGGTACGAATAAGTAGAATACATACCTCAATAAAAGAGAGTGACAAGATGTATTATTCAGCCAGTTAAACAGGGGCATCACCACTCCAAGCATATGTGCAGTAACTTAAGATGCACTAAATCACAGTCTGTGCATTCTGGATTATATTCTGTAATTAAAGCACTAGTCACAGTACTGTATGACTGCCTCAATACCACATTTTAACATATTGCCTAAAAACTATAGCTGACCCGAGGACAACAATTCAGTTTCACATTAGAGCAAAAATAAAACCTTCAGAATATTTTCACACAAATGGGGTGAGGGTAGAGTTTACAGAGGCCCAGGACACCGTGGAGGAAGTGAATATTTTCTGCGTACACACGCAGTGACTTTAAATAAAGTGACTTTATTTTCTGCGTACACACGCTTATATCTGCCTGCTGTATACCCCCTAGTGGCTCTCTCTTTTCACAGCTAACACACCAGAAGGGTAGAAGAGAAAGCAGGGACTTTAACATGGGTCTCCCACATGCCAGGCCAGTGTCCCATCCACCAGGATAGAGAGAGTCTCTCCTTCCCTGATCTAAAAACCTGCCTATCAGAAGTTTTGTGGAAACCAGTACATCTCTGCAAAACATTTAAGCTTTGATGAAAGGGCATATTTCAGCAAAAATGTTGTAACTAGTTCTACTTAAAACCCTCTCAAACCAAAGTAAGGCCCCTGTTCATGCAAACTCTTATGAATTTGCTTAACTTTAAGCACATGACCATTAATTTCAATGAGGCTACTTGCATGCTTTAAGTTAAGCACATACAAAAGTGTTGGCAGGACATTGCCTAAAAATCTGTGCACCTCCCACACAGGCAGCCATCCCTTCAAGCAAACAGCTTTCCTCCTGCCACAGAAGATCAAGAGACTTTGAGTTTTGGTGGACCAGCAGGGAAAGTGATTCCAGAGCATGGAACACCCTGAGTCAGATTCTATCCTGTGCCTTGCAAGAGATGCAGATTGGGTGGAGCAGCACAGGCTGGGGAGAGGGAAAAGTGACTTTATGCCAAATTGGAAACAAAAAGTACCAGAAATCCCATAACTTGTTCTTGTCCCAAATTTTGCAAACTGAAGAGATTCATAATCGTTCACATAAATGTTCTATTTTGAAATGTTTAGCTAAAGCTTTGAATGTAGGAAGTTCACTGCATTCTTTTCTCTGTCTTTTGGGATAGTAGATGCCTTTGTGGGAAATTTAGGGTAAAATTTGCAAAATCCCTATACGACTAAAGTCCCATTTTCAAAAGTGACTTAGGAGCCTAAATCCCAATGATTTTAAAATTCTAAGGGCTTGTCTACTTGAACATTAATTGATGGCAAACTGGGATGTGAATCTACCCCACACTGGCCTGCTGCACACTAACTTCCATGTGGACCCTGCTGCTGTGTGCTGAAAGTTCCCTGGTGCATTTTTATCTACGCTGCTTTGAAACAGGAATAGATTGAAGTGCAATAGGGAACTTTTAATGTATGGCAGCAGGATCCACACAGACACAGCTAGTCTGTGGCAGGCTAGTGTGCGGTAGATTCACACCCCAGCTTGCCACGAACTAAGTGTTTGTACAGATAAGCCATTAGGCACTACTATCTTTGACATGGGACTTAGTCTCCTGCGTCATGTGGGCGCTTTTGTAAACTTGACCCTGAAAGAAAAAAATTAAATGCAAAGTGTTTAATAAAACCTTGAGAAAAGCAAATGTTATTTCCACAAAGTATGCTAAAGGATGAGCTCAGATTGCTATTCCAGGGTAAAGCATGTTTGATTCTACATCCTGGCTTTATGGATCACAATATGCAGGCACCTCTTCAGAAGAACCTCACTGGACTCTAAACTCAACAAAATGGCAGTCTTTGAAAAATGCTTGCCTCTGAGTCTGTCATGTGTACCTGTCACCAAACCCACTCACTCTGTTCTAATAGGATTGAAACCCATCAAAACAAGCCAATGAACGACAGCTTTCACACAGAGCACCTTCATTTTATTTTTTCAGGGCTCCGAGTAGAAGGCCTGTTCAGAAGGTCAGCCAGCATACAAACTATCAAAGAGGTTCAGAAACTCTATAATCAGGGTAAGTCGCCATCCTCCCGTTGCTTTAAATTAATAACACTCTAAAGGCCAGATTGATGTTCTATCTGTTGGTGACACAGTATCGCTATCTTTCATGTAATTAGTTAATCATAAACCCATTTGTAACCTAAAATGTCATATTAATGTAAGCAGTAATACAGAAACCTGAAAGATAACGACAGGCATTTAAAGCTTTCTGAATAATGAGTCATCAATTGATGTCAAAGCTGGAGTTTACAAGATCTGCAGCAACTAATGAATTATGAGGCTTAAGTCAAAAATGGTCTAGTTTTTCATAAACACTTGCATTGCCTCAATGCGTGGTAGGTTGCTGCAGTTAGTTACAAATTATCCAGTGCAGGATCTTCTTGTCATTTTGTCTCTAGCGTTTTTCCATGGGTATGACAATGAAATATAATTTTACATAACAATTTGTGAAATGTGTTGAATTCATTTGCTGAAATGTCTTTTTGAGGTGAGTCTCTTGAAGCTAGATTAATAAAACTCCATTTAAAAAAGTACAACATGACAATGTTAAGATTTTGCAGAAGCAGAAAACAAGGAGGTTTTCTTTTTCTAACTGTGGTTTGGAACAATTTTTAAACAATAATAAAAGATGTTGAAACATGTAACTGAGGAATCATCCTTTTTGGTCCTCTAGGGAAGCCTGTGAATTTTGATGACTATGGAGATATCCATATTCCTGCTGTTATCCTGAAGACCTTCCTCAGGGAACTCCCACAGCCTTTGCTAACCTTTGAATCCTACGATCAAATCCTTGGAATCACCAGTGAGTATAAATTACTTATCATGTCATGAGTTTTATATTTGTAGTTGATCTGGGTTTGGCTAATTTATAATGACTCGGTCACTAATCCATGATACAGTAGGATTTGTATCGGAACATTCATCTCCTCTAAGCCTCAGGCACTAGACCAGAGGTCTCAAAGTCCCGGCCCACAGGCCATCTGCGGCCCGAGAACCTCCCCAGTGCAGCCTGTGGAGGAGAGACACATGCAGCCACGCTGCCAGCTCTGTCTGCTGCAGGCGCCGCCTCCCACTGCTCCCATTGGTGGGGGGAGAGGGACAGAGATACCATCACTAGTTGCTGGGCAGAGTCAGCCATGGAGGCAGTGTCACTTTTTTCCATAATGAATATAAACAAGTCAAAATACCGAACACAACTATCTGATGCCCACCTTACTGCAATCCTGAAGGTTTCAACTGCTCAGTCACTGAGGCCAAACATCAACAAACTGACAGAACTGAAGCGTTGTCAGGTGTCTGGCAAACACTAAAAACTCTCTGGCAGGCAAAGAAGTTGTATGACAGTTTTATTATTTAAGAAATTTGAAATAAAAAATACAATATAAATGTTTTCTTTTCTAAACACCATCTTCAGTGACATTATTGTCCCGCTGGGAGGATTTGAGTACTGGCACTGGCCCTAAAGTAAATTGAATTTGAGACCCCTGCACTAGACTGATCTGATAGCAAGTTCAGCGTTCCATCCAGTAGAGGGCAGAGGTAAAAATCCATGGCCCAGACTTTCAGAAATAGGACCCTAAAGTTAGACTGCAAGTCCATATTTAGGCATCTGCCTGATTTTCAAAAGTCCTGAGCTGCTAATAGCTTCCAGTCTGTCAGGTGCATAAAAGTTTCTGAAACTCAGCATTTCTGAAATTAGACCAAGGGCCTAAATACAGACTTAACAGTCTAATTTTGGATTTATATCTTTTAAAATTTTGGGCCATGTTGTAGAAGTACAAAACAGCATATTATTATATATTTATAGTACAATATATTAATATGCACCTTTTCTTCCATCCTCCACCCCCGCTTTGCTCTATTCCCTTTGCCCATACTAAAACCCATTGTTCTGTTCTTTTTGTACGTTTTTTATGTGGTGCTTTGCATCCTGGAGGTTTTCAAAGTGCTTTTCAAAACTATTTACTGCTCCATACACAAATCACTTCACTGCTAAAGTGCAACTGCCTTTGGGGATGGAAGTTGGCAGCCAGATGGGGGATCAGTGTGCAGTGAAGAAATTGAGCAAGGGAGGAATTTGGAACAATGCCACCAGGGCAAACTCCACTCTTATGGAAGCATGCTGTGTGATATGTAATGTCCACACAGAGCAAGTAGGAGCTTGAAGATTTAGCCCCAAAGGCCCACACATAGGCCTCTTGCTTTAACCAAGGTTTACTCATTTATTTGTACTGCAATCCTGCATCATCAAGAATTAGGTAAAATTTCCAGTGTGCTTTACTCAATTACTTCAAAACATTGGACCACACTCAGTTACACCAGTGCAATCCCAGTGTCTTCATCTGCACTAGTGAAATTGTGGTAGCAGAATTTGGCCCAGCTTATGTATATTTCATTGAAATTTTAGTAGAGCTACTACTCTGGAATAAAATATTAGGGAACAAACCAGATTGACTTAAAGCTTAGCGAGGGGAATATATTAATTATCTAAAGGGCTGACATCACATGAATCTACTGGTGATAAAACTTCAATCATGTGGCCTTTTTCCGGGCATTGGGAATTTTTTATGCTGACAGAGTGACTCTATATATTCCAGTATGTCTGGCATTTAGTACACCCTGCTTGGAGAGACATATATTCTGCTATCCACTAGTTCCATTGTAGGTGGGTTCTAAATTCTGATAAGCATTGAGTCAACAGAACTTCCAGTCACAAATTGTGAAAGAGGGTTGTTCTAACCAGGAGCTCTTTGTGGTGCGGGTAACTAAGGCTTGGCTGTTTCCAGAACAGCTTGTTAACACACTGTTAATAACTGAGAGACTCTGCTGTTGGAAAGCTGAAATTATTATCAGTGGCAGTCTCTGTTGCAGCTGGTGACTATGATTGTAAACTCTTTCAGGCAGGGACTGTCATTTGGTTATGTGTTTTGTATAATGCAGTGGGGTCCTGATCCATAAGTATGGCTCCTAGGCATTCTTGCAAAACAAAGAAGAAGAAGAAGAGTTGAACGTGTCCCTGTTCCTGCAGCTACTTATGCACATATTTAGCTTTGCTCATGTGAGTAATCCCATTCGTGATAATCCAGGGTACAGTGCAGATTAAATCTTGTTTAAAGCTTTCATGGAGTTCTATGCAATTTATTATGTGCAGGTCTTTTGGAGAACACCTTAAAATATATTCTAATGTTCATGTAATTGTAAGTCCAATAGACTCACTAGGTGGCTCAGGGTGTCATTTACTTTCTCCTGGCAGTCTTGGGTTCAAACTCTATTTAGCTCATTAGTGAAAAGGCATTTAATGATGTCAAGCTAGTTTCTAGAAAATGCATATCCACAGAAATCACCATCTTGCCAGTCTCTGCCTAGGACTTGAACATGGAGGATTGGTGCAGGGTCACAACAGAGGTATGTTTGCAGGTATATGAGTAAGGAGAGAGCATTTTGAGTGGCAGGGGTCTCATTGAGAGTTGAGTCAGGGAATAAATATAGTGCAGCTGTACCCAGTACAGAAAGAGAGGTAATGGGATTCAAATTTAGGACCATGAAATTTCCCTGTAGCAAAGGAATAGCTTCAGCTAACTCATGTGCTAGAGAAAATAGTCTGAGAGTTATTGTCAGGCTCTGAGTTGTGCTGTCCAGTGATTATATGAGGGGCTGGGAATCAGGTGTTTTAGATTCTATTCATAACTATCAGTGACTAACATCATGATTTTTGAGTAACTTCACTTCTCTCTCAATTCTCTTGTCTGTAAAATGGGCATCATAATCCCTGCCTACCTCACAAGGATGGTGCGAGGCTTAATTAATACTTGGAAGATGCTTTGAAAATCTCAGTTGAAAGTGTCTTCGCAATCCAAAGGCATGTCACTAATTATTATCCTGTAACAGGGTGCAACTCACCATTCCAGCACCTCCTGCTGGCTGTCTTGGGAATTAGCTCTGCATGTTAGTGCACCCTCTTTGGGTGGTGCCTCACCATCACTCCTGCTCCAGAACCCACATCTCTCCAAGGACCACAGCATCCTCTTCAGTGACACAGCCCTCCATCCATGCCACACACTGTGCTCCCCGCTTCCGGGGGACCTGCAGTCCACTGTTCAGCCACTTTCCTCATTGGCTACTGCACCAAATTGTCTGGCCACTTCCTTGTGGCCCCAGTATCCTCATTGTCCTTGCCTCAGCCTGCAAACCCCAGCAACCAGCCAGGAAACTGTCTCTTGCTCCCCAAGTCCCTGCTAGCAGCACTGCTGTGTCCATGGTGCTGGCAGTTCTCTCAGCCCTCCAGAGACACAGTCCATCCTTCCTCCCTGGGCTCCCAGCAGAAAACTGTGCTCCTCAGCCCTGCAGCTCCCTTTTTATATTGGCCTGCCTGGCCCTGATTGGCTGTTCCCTTCAACCCCTTTCTAATTGGCCACCTCCAGTGCAGCCTCCCTAGGGCTGCTTTTAATCCCTTTTCTGCCAGTGAGGGGCAGCTGCCCCATCACATATCCCAATAAAGAGAAGTAGTGTACACAGATTGAGCTGAATTCAGCTCTCACTTACAGAGATGTAAATCCAAAGTAACTTCATCAGATTTTTGCAGGTGTCACTGAGTTTATAAATTGTCCTAAAAAGAAAATTGCAACCTTATCTATATTTTGATGCCTATTGGATTAGATTACATATGACCTTGATATTACAGGTGTGGAAAGTAGTTTACGAGTGACGAGCTGTAAACAAGTAATCCAAGGACTTCCTGAGCACAATTATGTTGTTCTGAAATACTTGATATGCTTCCTTCATATGGTGAGTACAGGCAAAATTCCCATAATTCTGGCAGACTTTTTGTAAAAGTCTGTTTTTGCAAAATTCAACATTTAAAAGAAAAGAAAAAGAATTGGAAGAGTTGGAGAAATGCAAAAAGGATGTTGTGCATTAATTGTCAATGCAGCAGCTTCAGGCTGCAATATATCTCCACTTCTAATAAAAGCCAGAGTTGAACAATGACCTCAATGATAACGTCAGTATAAAACTCTGTATAAATCACTGAAACCACGGTCTAAATAGACATAAAACCACACGCTTGCTCATGTGTTTAAAAGGGACATTTCCACATTTCTAGTGCTTTTGATTTTTTTATTTTTTTTTTTTACTTTCCCTTTTTGTGTGAAATACCTTTTTAGAAAAAGCTCGAAAATGATGTCTTCCCTCCCCCAGCGATAAAATAAGCAAGCCTGTAAAGCCTTTAGTGCCTGAGAAAGGTGTTGGATCAGTAGCCCCTGGAGTCCAAAGTCATCTGTTTATTCACAGAAGAGAAATATAGCAATAGTAGCAGCAATGCAATCTCCCTTCCTGCTGCCCAATTTGCCATCTTTCTGGGCTGACCTTTTCAAGCCTGGATGCTTAAATTTAAGCCCCTTCATACATATTTATGAGGCACCTAAGTAAAGCAGGCTGATTTTCAGAGTGCTGGGCACTCACAAATCCCGTGGAATTCTCAGGCACATTGCTGATTTATACCATCTGACGAATTGGTCCTCAGGGCTTGTGAGCCACGTTTCAGAAACAAGTTATTTTAATGCCTCTTTATAGCAAAACCCCACCAAAAAGCAGTATTAAAGGAAACACACTGATCCAACCCTGACCCAGACAAAACTAGTGAGTATCTTTCATACCTACATGTTCATTTATCATTACTTAACTGAACTCCAAAAGCTATTATAAAAATCCTCACGTCATTTGCTATTATTTCAGCAACTGATCTCTCCTCAGTGTTATGAATCGTGTAAGTGCCTTTGTTCCAATACTAGATGCACCATCTCGACGCACTTCTTAAGAGCTGAACACTTGAGGTGTTAATGAGGTGTGCAAAAGTACTACATAGTGTTTTCTATAATTGGGCAACAGAACATAGCATTTATTTTTGAGTGTGCCTTGTTATGTAAAGCACAGAGTCAAGTTGATATTAGCACTCAGATCTGCAATTTTTGCTGATCTGTAGCTTTTAATCTTTCACGTTTGAGGGAGTATTTGCATTCATAAAGGTCAAGGGAATGTGAAACAACCTGGAAGCTGGAGATTTCTATTCATCATAGGTCAGGTGTGCTATGCAAGCAGCCATAATTCAAACTTGAACACACTGCTCTTCCAATAATCCCAGTTTTTGCTTGTGACCATCACCCTTCTTACATATAAGAGGTAATTTAATTCCCTCACAAGTTCAGCCTTGAGTAGTGTAAGAGGTACTTGTGGTAATTTTATGAAATGGGATGAAATGTAATCACGAGACAGTTTTTAAAGATGGTAAATTTGATTCAAGCTTCTCAGCAAAAGACCAACACTTTGCTATGCAGTCTCTACCCCCTTACTTAACGACCGATCTTCTTGTGACCAAGGGACACTACAACAAGACAATGTGATTCCAACAGCAGTAAAAGACCTGAGTTATGGGAATGGCTCCAAGTCCTTTGACCTTAGACTAGCAGTAAATGATTCCTTCCATAATGAGCCCAGCATACTGAAAAAGGAGCAAACTGTCTATTCCCCACTCAGGAATATCTCAGGCTGCTAGAAAATGATCATTTTGGGCAACAGCAGTACCTTACCACTAAGAGCAAATCTGAGTAGTGGAAAATGTTGCATTTTTGTACAGCAGCTAGCACAATGTCCCACAATTGAGGTATCTAGGCATTACCACAATACAAATAACAAGGGGAAAACAAGCCGTGTTTTCAAGACTCAGGCCCTAAATGGTGCCCACAAAAGATTTACATGCATGGATGCTCAGCTGAGTTCACAAAATGTGTGTGCATGCACAAACGAGTATTTGGTATGTACAAGTTTCCATTGGCACGTGCATTAAGTTGATTTATGCATGAATAGATGAGCTAAGCGGGCTCCAAAAACTGCTTATATGTGTGCAAATTATTTTGCAGAAGCACTTTTTTGGGCTCCAGTTATAAAAATAGGGCAAAAAATTTACAACACAGCCTTGTTAATGAATACATAATTCAATTTGTTTGTCAGGAAATGGGTTGTTTTCCTCTTTACAGCATGACATGCAGGCTAGTTTGCAATTACGCAGTTTGAGGCTAAATCTTGAGTTTGGTTTATGTGGTGGTAAGGGGCACATAAGCCCCAGATGGCTGAGTAAGCAGGCTCTTCACTGGACAGATCAATACTGCGTCCAGGTCTGCAGTGTGGGCACTATAGCAGCATAGCTACAATGCCGTGGCTATGCCACTGTTACCCTGTAATATAGATGCAGACTACAGTGACAGAAGAGGTTTTTCCATCACTTTAGGAATTCCAACTCCCTGGCTGACAGTAGCTAGGCTGATGGAAGCATTCTTCTGTCAACCTAGCTGCATCTACACTGAGGGTTAGGTTGGTGGAGCTACGACTCTCAGGGATGTGCATTTTTCACACCCCTGAGCGCTGTAGCCATGTCAACTCAAGGGAGGAAAACTGGGTTGTGTATGGAAAGCCACCAGACGGGATCAATATCTGCTTTCTCAGGTGGAGGATCCTTAGAACTTATGCAATGCCAAGCTGCCCTCCATGAATCCTGGTCCTTCTCACTCCTGGCAGCTAGGTCTCATAGCTGCAGTAACCCCCAGGCTTACTGCTACCTTTTCACAAGGGGGTGTCCTTACCTTCTAACCAAGAAAGATTAGATTTTGGAGGGAGATTGGGAGTGGTGTCACTGTCCTTATTTCCCCTCAAGTTACAATGGGGGGACTATTGTGATCTTTGGTCCAATAGAACCTGTATTCTCCGAGTCATCAACTGGTAAAACCCTATTTATGGCTGCATGGCCTTCCTATGCCACTAGCTATTAATCAGCCTCCTGTCATGGGATTGGGGAAGCACTCTGCTTTTTTAGTGACTCCCCAATGCCATTCCTCAGCACCTGGCTGAGCTGTGGACTCAGCCTTGAGGTGGGGCTTGGGCTGGGCAACTGCATAGCTACTATGTGCTCAACCTCGAGGTGGGCTAACCTTTCAGGATCCATTTAGGCCCTGTGGTTATAGAATATTCACGCCAGGCGCTCCATGTGGAATTTGGCCCTTCACGTTGCTTGCATTTGTCACTTTTGGTGGTATGTATGTTTTTTTCCAGGTATCCCAGGAGAGTATTTATAACAAAATGACTGGATCCAACCTGGCATGTGTCTTTGGGTTGAATTTAATCTGGCCGCCTGAAGGAGCTTCTTCCCTGAGTGCTTTGAATCCTCTAAATCTCTTCACTGAATTACTGATAGATTTCTACTCCAAGATCTTCAGTTCACGAACAGTACCTGGTGATATCTTACCTTAATGTTCACAAAAAGGGAAAAGGAATATGCCTACCTTAGCAAAAATCTTCACATATAAACCTATGAGAATTTACTATACACAGGATTTTACAGAAACAAGTGTATTTCATATACAGAGCAAAATCCTTTTTTCAATTTTGCATCACCATGATTTTGCAGATATCAAAGATGTTAAGGGAAATATGCTTACCGATACTGTTTGTATGTGGATGTGTGTATATAAACATTCACAAACCTACAGGTCAAAGTGGCATAAACTTTCCTCTTTTCATAATCTTTAGCAATTGTTAAATATTTGTTAGTTTAAAAATTCATAACAGTAGATAAGACTGTCATTCATTTAAGCATCCTGAAGTTTCCTACTTTGTGGCATTTTTTTCTAGGGCGATGCTAAGTCATCACTTGGGCCATAACTTCTGGACCATCATACCCCTTCTTGCAGTAGGGCTATATAGGCAATTTTTCCCTCTGGAAAAAGTTTCTTTTGAAGTCTTCAAATATATACAAATTATAGATCAATTTTTCAGAATTTCAGGCACTCATTCCCACACGCACAAAAAGAGTGTGCACTTGTGTCTGCGTTTATGTGCAATTACCATGAAAACCAAAGTATTTGCCAGTGTCAGTTAGGTTATGCATACATCTGTCTCTGTGCTTTTAAATATCTAGTATGCCTGTCCAACCATTGTAATTGCACGTGCAAACTAAGTGGAAAATTACACAAGCACTCTTGAGCTTTTGAAAATCAAGTAATTTGTGTTTTTATTTTTAAAGAATTTCTGTCTGTATCAGTATATAGTTAATACAGAATGTAAGAAAACCTTGTTTGAAAAAGGCATTGAATGTTTTCATTATTTGCTGTATGCTCTTCAAGTTTTTTGAGTTGTTAGAAATCTGCTCCTAAAATCAGTCTCTCCCACACACGCACACACACCCCCAAAAAAAAGAGAGAGAGAAAGAAAGAAAACCTTAACCCACCCTGAACCCTGGAAAATACTCCTGATGGCACTTTTATCTAATCTAGTGTGTGTTATCAGTGGGATGACATTAATCCCAGTGGGAATAATTAGCCATAGTAATGTAAGGGGGAGTTTCTGTGTTTTATCTCTAGATACTTGTATTTGAATACCACTTTACAGTTCTGCTCCCTCTGTCTGCTACTGATCATTAGTGGAACAGGATACGGATGTTGTCGTTGTAACAGCAAAAGGGACTGAAGTAGTGGTGACCAAAGTAAGCAGTATTTTCCCAAACGTCTGCTTCTCCTGCTTCCATACAAAGCTGCTGAAGTAGACGTACCCTTCAGGATATAGTAAAGACAATGATCCGTGGAGACCAGTTTGGTTATCCCTTCACCTTCAAAAACAAAGCAACCCTTTTCCTTCTAGCGGTTCTAGCTAACTGGGGGCTTGTGCTTCCAGTCTCTCCTCTTGATAGCTACTAAGTATCTATCTGCCTGTCTAACAGATGCAGGCTTCCAAATCCTTGTGTGAGAGAGCAAGTAGTGATTTATTCTTTTTGGCAGTTTAGAGAAAATAGGAGAGAGTACCCATCGAACTATGTCAGTCCTGTGTTTGCCCAGTAGATGTCATGTACAGCATAAGGCTATAAAAGGAAATTATTAAAATGTAAATAATCAAAAAGCTATAGAACAAGCTGTACTGTATGTCACATCCTTTTAAAATTTAAATTTAAATTGTGGTGTAATTTTCTCTTAATTCATCAAGTGTTTCAATAAAAACAAAATTTGGGCTTTTAAATATCTATTGTTAAATGTCTGTTCTTTGTTAAAAAAAAAAACAAGGCATACTTGTGGCACCGTAGAGACGAACAAATTTATTTGGGCATAAGCTTTTGTGGCCTAAACCCCACTTCATCGGGTATCAAGTGGCCAGTTTGGCATGACTTTGCTACTTACGTATAAAATGTTGCACAGTATAAAGAGAATAATTAAGATGAGTTTATGAATTTAATGTTGTTGCACTTTCAGGAAAATGAGGTTGCAAAGGAGGAAATGTGTTCAGTCTCTGTTTTATGTCATAAATTGTTAAGACAAATACATTGCTGTGCAGTGCAGTACAGCACAGCAATTTGAAGATAACTATTCTGTGAATCGGCACCAAACATTTATATCGGAGGAACTTGGCCTACAGGCCAGTGCATGAAACTGGGAATTAGAAAACCTACTTTCTAATACCATCTCTTGCCCAGAGTGAGAGAGCTATCCAGTGGCAGTTATTTCACCTTTCTAAGTCTCCATTTCTCCTTGAGTTAAAAAAAAAAAAAAAATGCCTGCTTTTTTTAGAGTGCTTTGAGATTACTGGCTGAGAATTACTATAGAAGTATAAAATGTTATCATTCAGATTTTTCCAAAATCCAGCTGAGCAAAATGGCACTTCCAGTACAGTACTAATGGTTTTCAAACATTGGGGAACGTTGCACTGATCAGTGATTTAAGTAGAGAGGAGTCTAGGCAAAATACCGTACCAAAACACCTTGGGGTGAATCCTGACTCTGCTGAAGACAACGGGAGCTCTGCCTTTGACTTCCGTGGGGCTAGGATTTCACCACATTCTCTGGCTCTCTTTTTGTACAGCTCTAGAAAACAGTGACAGAAGTATCCCAGTATCAGTTACAGCATAGTGAAAGCAGAGCCCTAGCCAGAATAGATTGCTAACTCAGCAGCAATTCACCCTAGCGCAGTGCTACTCCAAAGTGGTGGCCCGCGGACCGGTGCCAGTCCGCGAGCCATCGGCTGCCAGTCTGCTGGGGAAAAAAATTGCCAGTCCCCCACATCAGATAGCTTGAGAAGCACTGGGTCTAGAGGAAAGTTGTTTTTTTTTCTGACTCCTTGCATTAGTTTTCTGTTCCCCAGAGGTCCACTGCCTCCTACAAAGGTGGATTTGGTATATGCTACATCATTTGGCTGATCTTTGACTGTGTGGCTCAGAAACTGATCTCTTACTGTGTGAATCAGTGGCTGGTGCCTAGCAACAAGTAAAAGTACCTGCAGTGTGCATGGCTTTAGCTACTTTATCTGCTCGTAGGCACCAAGAGCGATTTAAAGAGTGAATCTGTTTTACATATTTGTCACATACCAAACACCAGTTTTTCCTTTTAGTCTTTGTAAATGATCATTTTTCAGAGATCGCTGGCTTCTGTCATTTACCAACTGAAGTACAGAATGGAGTTTCTGATTCCAGGATTGTTTCATTTCTATGAACAAGATCATACGATATCCCACAGTTTGAACAATTTGATATTGCTTAGAAAATGTAATACTGTTCCTGATTATGACCAGTGTTCACGCTGCTGATGGTACATGCCCGCTTCTAGTCACTTTTTCTCAGCTGGCAGCAGTGAAAAGTGGGGTAGGTGATAGCTGGCTCTACCCCCTCCCAGCCATTCACTGACTTTGGGCAGGTCTACACTTAAAATGCTGCATCGGTGCAGCTGTGCTGCTGTAGAGCTTTAGGGCCTGGCGACACTTGCAGATGTAGAGCGCTGTGAGTTAAATCCGCCTTCGGAGAGCGCAGCAGGGAAAGCGCTGCCGTGTGTTCACACTGTCAGCTGCAAGCGCGCTGCCGTGGCCACATTTGCAGCACTTGCAGTGGCATTGGGAGAGGTGCATAATGGGCAGCTATCCCACAGAGCACCTCTTCCCATTCTGGCGCTGTGGCTTATGGTAAGGGAGCCAGGGGGGCATTCTGGGTCCTGTGCCAATGCCCCATGATGCATCGCTTTGCACCCCAGCAATCCCTGTGCTTCCGTCCACATTTGGTGCCATCTTTCAACAGTTTTTGTACTGCGCGCTCTGTCTTCCCTTTTGGTCTGCGGGAATGGAGCCCGAACTGCTGAGGAGTATGCTGACGAGTTTCACCAGCACGTCACGTTTGGCAGTCGAGTTATTCCTTATGATCCAAAGTGACAATGAGGGCTTCGACGAGCATATCGACTCGAGTAACGCATATGACACGAGTTTGCTTGTGACATTCACGGACATGCTCATCACCGTGGAACACTGCTTTTGGGCTCGGGAAACAAGCACTGAGTGGTGGGATCACATCGTCATACAAGTCTGGGATGATGAGCAGTGGCTACAGAACTTTCGGATGAGAAAAGCCACTTTCATGGGACTGTGTGAGGAGCTCGCCCCCACCCTGAGGCACAAGGATACGAGATTGAGAGCTGCCCTGACGGTGGAGAAGCGGGTGGCTATTGCAACCTGGAAGCTGACAACTCCAGACAGCTACCAATCGGTCGTTAACCAGTTTGGAGTGGGAAAGTCGACCGTTGCAATTGTGTTGATGCAAGTTTGCAGGGCCATTAATCACATCCTGCTCAGAAGAACCGTGACTCTGGGTAACGTGCATGACATTGTGGATGGCTTTGCACAAATGCGTTTCCCTAACTGCGGAGGGGCGATAGATGGCACACATATTCCAATTCTGGCACCAGCCCACTTAGCCTCCGAGTACATTAATTGGAAGGGGTATTTCTCTATCGTTCTCCAGGCGTTTGTGGATCACCGTGGGCGTTTCATTGACATTAACGCAGGCTGGCCCGGAAAGGTGCATGACACACTCATCTTTCAGAACACTGGCCTGTTCAGGAAGCTGCAAGCCGGGACTTTTTTCCCAGATCAGAAGATCACCACAGGGGAAGTCAAAATGCCCATTGTGATCCTTGGAGACCCTGCTTACCCGTTAATGCCGTGGCTCCTGAAACCCTACACAAGGAGCCTTGACAGCGGCAAGGAGCAGTTCAGCAACAGGCTGAGCCGGTGCAGAATGACTGTGGAGTGTGCTTTTGGCCGTTTAAAGGGCTGCTGGCGCTCTCTGTATGGGAAGCTGGACCTAGCCGATGACAGCATCCCTGCGGTTGTATCTGCGTGCTGTACCCTCCATAACATTTGTGAAGGGAAGGGTGAACGATACACTCAGGCATGGAACTCGTAGGTTCAACACCTGGAGGCTGAATTTGAACAGCCAGAGAGCAGGGCTATTGGAGGGGCCCAGCGCGGGGCTGCGAGGATTAGGGCTGCCTTGAGGGAGCAATTTGAGGCTGAAAGCCACCAGTAATTTCTGGTGCCCTGCACAAGAGTGAAGTGCAGTGGTTCCAATGTTAGTAGGAATCTGTGTTTGCTATGCTGACTGGCCATGCCTGTTGCTTTCCTGGGCTAAGGTATCTTTTACTTTATGTAATAATAAAGAATGTTTTCAAAGCCAAAAAATCCATTTATTGAAAAGAAACACAACTGCTTGGGAAACAGAAAGGGCAAGGGGGTGGGCTGGGGAACGGTACAATCACAGATTTGCGTTTGTCCTGTTATCATACTCAGCCTTCCTCACGGCACAGTGGCACAGACAAGTTAGCCTTACTGGGACAAGGACCACAGTGGCTTTCCCGAGAAAACTGTGCAAGCGCATTGCCCAAGTTCTGGATGAGACCTTTGAAGAGATCACTGAGGCCAGTTACTGCGATGTGAGAGAGCACATCAACACCGTTCTGCATCTAGGCATGCATGCAGCCCTAACCCTCCTCGCCCCAAGAGCCTGCACCGAATAACTTCCTTCCCAAAATAAAAGCCGCTTACTGGGCATCTCCTCTGGTGTTTGTCCTTCCCCAAGCACCGGTGGCCACGAGCGGCTACCTTCCTCCTGGCTTGAGAGCAGCTCCTGGCTGCATTCATTTAGGGATTCCGGGGTGTCTTCCTCCGCCTCAGCACCCTCGCTCCCACTTTGCTGCTCCTCTTCCTCCTGCCTTGTTGAACTGGGCTCTGAAGTGTCCATGGTGCTACTCAGACTGGAGGTGGGATCGCCCCCAAGTATCGGGTCCGGCTCTTTGTAGAAACGGCAGGTTGCAGGGGCAGCACCAGAGCGGCTGGTTGCCTCACAGGCTTTGCGGTAGGCATTCTGCAAAGGCATTCTTCACTTTAACCCTACACTGCAGTGCATCCCGGTCATGGCCCCTTTCCAGCATGTCCCTTGATATCTACCCGAAGGTATCGTAATTCCTACAGCTGGAGTGCAGCTGGGACTGGACAGCTTCCTTCCCCGAAACACTGATGAGGTCCAGCACCTCGCCATTACTCTATACTGGCATGGTCACCTGGAAAGATTTGCTGAGAGCACTCCACGCCTTGCTGAGCAAACAGGAAGGGGATTTTCAAAAGTTCCAGAGAATTTAAAGGGCGGATCTGACGGCTGGTCATCTGAGGGCAGGGCAATAGAGTTCAAAGTGATGACCAGAGTGGCTAGAACAGGCATTGTGGGACACTTCTGGAGGCCGATCAGAGCGCACTAACAGACCAGGGCGTCCACACTGGCGTCGCGGCACTCCAGCAGGGGCACACCAAACGTTATTCCACTCGCCGAGGTGGAGTACCAGGAGCGCTCTAGCCGCTGAGTCAGAGCGCTCTACGTGCCTTGCCAGTGTGGACGGGTAGTGAGCTAGTGCGCCCGGGGCTCCTTTAATGCGCTCTAACTCGCAAGTGTAGCCAAGCCCTTAGTGAAGACGCAACTATGCTGTTGGGCATAGTTTATGTACCGCTGCGATTTTTCACATCCCTGAGCAACGTAGTTATACCAGTGTAAGTTTATAGCGTAGACCTGGCCGGACTGTTATGCTTCAGCATTGTCATTAGGGAGGATCCTTCAAAGACAGAAGGCACCTTGACGTCAAAAGACTTGCAACAACTGCACAGTTCAGTTGCTAAAAAGGTGTGTAGGTGTGGTAATCTGCCCTAAGAACCCCTGTTATCTGGGACTGAACATCAGAATTAACTATGATGTTAAATCAAATCTTATGCGTTATTCAGAAGGGTTTATAGTGAAATTCATGTTAGAAAAATGTATGTTTCAAATTTCCTGACTCCAAGAGGATTCCTGGAGATGTCCCCTGCAGTTACTTTGATAACAGTTTCTCTTTACAAATGGTAATTGCACAATTCCAGCTTTTGTACAGCGTGCCCTTGCGAACTCTTCCCTTGCATCAAAGAACAATTTTCAGATCATTTTCATAGCAAAAAGGAAATGATTATGGAGATAATCTGTTGGAAACACATGCTGGGTTTCAGTTTAAAACAATAAAATGCATTCATGAAATGAGAAATGGAGTGTTACCTGTACTGACAATATGCAGAGAATAAAGTGCCTACACAGTCTAGTTTACTGAGCTATTAGGAGTTTAAAATTGTTCCCAGGATTAGTCTGATTATTAAATGCTCCTAGAAATAAGGTGACTTATGTGCTGTCCAGAATCTATACAGAAATGTGAAATGACAGAACAGAGCTGTTAACCAAAGGAGTTGTTATAATTCTTAATGATCATAAGTATGAGTGATCGCATTACTATATCGGTTATGTCTCTCTGTGTATAGTATATAATAATACATTGCACTTGTAGAACATCTGTCATTGGAGAATCTCTCAGAGCTTTGCAAATATTGATATATTCACCCACCCATACCGTAATGATTCTAATAGAAAAATCTAAAGATATTTTATTCAAATGTGAAATATGCAATTGCTCCCCCATCCAGGTGACTAAGTAGAATTTATACAATAATACAAGGCTCCGCCGTTCAGCTTTATTTCCTGAATATCTACCTGCGTTGAAAGCATTTTGCAGCACAAAGTGAAGTGTCTTCAAAACTGAAAAAAAGTGGGTTTTCCTTTATTACACCTTTCAAGAAGCAAGATTATTGCCAGCATCGGCCAAACTATAAGGTTGTTTGGTTTTGCTGGCATTCTCCTGGCCAATCAATTTCCCCCTCTTATTCTGTTCAGTTTTAAAACATATTATCTAACTAAGGTAATGGGCCAAATTCAGCCCTGAGTAAGTGCGTAAGAGCAGCTCCACGAAAGTCAATGGTTTTACACTGGCAGAGAATTAGGCTCCGTATTTGTGTAGAATATATGCGCCATATGAATGAGGCCAGATCTGTAGCTGGGGTAGATTGGCGTAACGCCATTGCCTTCATTGGAACTATGCTGATTTTCATCAGCTGAGGATCTTGTTCATGTTTGTCTTTGTTCCTGTGCATCTAGCAAACCAGCTTTAATATGAGTATGCAGCGCGCCCTCCAATATTTTAGAGCCAACTAATCTAAGAGGAGATATTGGAGGGTCTGCCGCCGAATTGCCGCTGCCGCGGAAAGACGAGACGCCGCCCTGACGGCACAGGGACGGCTGCCCCTTTCACAGGGCCGCCCCAAGCACCTGCTTGGAATGCTGGTGCCTGGAGCCAGCCCTGGCTCTAGTAATCATTTGAATTCAAGAGAAGTAACTCCGCTAACTGCAGCCCAGAAAAATACTAGCAGTTGCTTTTCACAGGACAGTGAAAACTCCAGTGACGCTACAGCTGTGATTTCTCACTGGCCTCTGATTTTGAAGGCGCAATAATTTTGCTGGAGCTAGTCACACCACGTAGATGAGTGAGTGACTAAGTGTAACCCCTACATGTCAATGTGCTAGGAATTGTTCCTACACTTCATCGCAATGCAAATGTTGGCTTACACAAATACTTCTGGTAGCAGAATGGGACTCCACTTCTCAAAATCACCCCCTTTGTGTGACATTGTACTACTTTATTTCTATCCAGGCCACTTCCTCAAAGAGTAGTTCACTTTTGCTTCTGTCCTCAAATGGTTATTAACGTTAAGCTCCCTTGTCACCAGTGACATCAATGGGAAGTCCAACAAAGTGACCGAACTTTTAAATCTACATGAAATCGGGCATCCCCACCTGGCCATCTTTTGTGAGGGTTTTTAATGTGTCCCAATGCTGGCGTGTGCTCTCAAACTGCTTCTGCGCTTTCAAATGTTCTGGCTTCTCTTTAATCACTCACAAAAGCAGTTTATTGCTCCTTACTCCTTCACCACAAACATTATCCCCTTAATTAATGGGGCAATAAAAAGCATCTGTAAAATGCACCAGATTGCATCGTCTTCAGTGTTTGAACTTAATTTCTACAGCAATTGCGTGGGGTCGTTCTTCTGGGCAGATTTTTTGTTACTGCACCCAGCACCCTAGATACTAAACCCTAGAAGTTCCAGACACAGATATTATCCACCCTGTGTCTTTCTCTGTTGTCAGCTTCCAAAGAAACATGCTCTCTCTGCAGCCAGAGCTCACTCTCTCTCCCCATCCCTCCTCAGGGCTGTTGCCTGTTCTTCCCCCCCCCCCCCCCCCGGCCCGCTGCTAAATCCCTCTTCTGTCACTTCCAAACTTTTTCTTTGCTATTTCCAGACCTATGTGATTAACCAGGCTGCTTCCACTGCCCCACCCACACTCCCCTTACACACATGCTTAATTTGACTTCCTATTAATAATGTTCCTAATGCATCTGCTGCTTTCTTCACACACCCATTCAGTTCACCTTCTCCATTTTGGACGTACAAGGGAAGAGGCCACTCAGCCTTTCACCACTGCTGTACGACTGTGGATAAATGGAACTGAAACTACACGGGGTTTAATTCCATGAGGAAATTTGAAATCACAATGTTCGAATGAGTATGAAATTGCCCAAAACATGTTTCACCATCTCTGGAACACACAGATGGTTATGCTTCTGAGAAATAGGTTACACTTTTGTATTTAATAATATCCCAGTGCTGTTGGGATATGTGTAAAAAAAAAAAAAAATGAAAAAAGCTGTTTTCCTATTTCCTAACCTCCCTCGCCTCCCGAAAATGTATCACATTGGTAGATAGTTGAAATGCAACCACAGCTGATGAGTCCAGTAAAGCTAATATTATATTTAACAACCGTGCCCAGAATGGAAACAATATCACACCGGGCAGCGTCGTTTTCCATTCTAAACCCTGGCATATAGCTGAAGAAGGGGTTTCCAATGCATTCTTTCGCTGTCAGTATTCCCCTTCTTCCACATAACAGATCTGAAAAGAGGATTTATTTCCCCCCTGCTCTCTGTACAGTAGCCTGTCATACTAACTGGGCTACCAAGTGTTGGCAGCTGGTCGCCCCAATTGTTTACGTACTGTATGTTCTTCATGGAGCATTTAACACCAGGGTAAAACAAATAAGCCAGAAACCACGTATACCTTTGTAGATGGATTAGAAGACCTCTGCTGTTCTGAACCTTGAATAAATCTTTATTCCAATCTTTGCCTCGTGGCTGAGGCTGCATTCTCAAGTAGTACGGCAGCAAATCGTTCCAAGGTGCAAACTCACAGCCCTGATGGGTAAATGGCCCATGCACAAGGAAAAAGCAAATCTATTACATTAAAAAATAACATTAAAATAAGATAATACCACTATGATTTTACATCAAAAGATCTTTACGGAAGGGTGCAAATAAGCAGGGGATTTGTATCCATCACTCACAAGAGCTGAAACCAGGTGTGTTCCTATAAGGAAGGCAATAATAATACCACATGATGTACATGATCCAGTATCACAGCTTCTTTTAGTAATCACCATTTGAAAGTTAATAGAACTCCGCTCCTGGTGCAGCAGCTGTATAGGGCCTATACTGTGAAAACACCATCTTGGAGAACAAGCTGTTTGGATTGTTATAAATTGGGTGTTTCTTCTAGGATTTAATTATTGTTATTATTTACTAATTGCATTACAGTAGTGGCTAGGTTCCAATCAAGATTGGGGGCCCATTGTGCTAGATACTGTATAAACACAGAGTACAAGAAAAGTCATGCCCGCTACAGTCTAAGTAGACATCACGGACACAGAGTGAAGGGAACAGAGGTACAGCTAAGTGTCGTGACTCCTCCGAGGTCACACAGCAGGTCAGTGGCAGAGTTTTGGAACAGAACCTAGATCGTTAAGACTGAGCATGATAAGTTTCTGGAGGGGATGGTATGATGAGATTGCCTACAATGGCATATAGCCCAGCCACAATTGCTATTAGCAGATATCTCCAATGGCCTGAGATGGGACACTAGATGGGGAAATACTCTGTGTTACTACGGAGAATTCTTTCTGAAGTGTCTGGTTAGTGGGTCTTGCCCATGTGCTCGGGGTCTAACTTATTGCCATATTTGCGGGTCAGGAAGGAATTTTCCCCTGAATCAGATTAGCAGAGACCCTGGGGTTTTTTACCTTCCTCTCCAGCATGGGGCCTGGGTCTCTTGCTGGTTTGAAGTAGTGTAAATGGTGGATTCTCTGTAACTTGAACTCTTTAAATCAAGATTTGAGGACTTCAGTAACTCAGCCAGCTGTTATGGGTCTACAGTGGTACAAGTAAGGCAGTACAATACAATACACTGTACCAGTAAGGTATTTATAGCTGTTACACTATACCAGAAAAACAGGAGGAGCAGGATATGGGGCCGCTGAGTGACCCCACTCCAGCAGCTCCTCCAGCACGGCTGTACTGCTCCCCAGCCCCGCCCCCAGCCCTTCCACACAGCTGCATCTCCTGAGTCCTGTCTGGGGTCTGTACAGCAGCCCCGCAGGAGGACAGGGCTGGGGGCAGTTCCCACATTCTGCTCCTTTCGCCGCTTCAATTCCCAGGAGAGCCCTGCAGTTCAGAAGTCTCTGGTGCAGCGGGAGGAGGAAAGAGCCCGCCCAGCCACCCTTCCTCCACCCCTCGGTAACGTGGCATGGATCATGGGGAGGGGAGGGGGAGAGTGCGGAGCCCCGGGCTGGGGGTAGGACAGGGAGAAGTCACATGGGGGGTCACATGGTCTTCCCTGCAGCATACTGGTAAGAAATGAATTCTGCTTGCACCACTGTGGGTCTATTATAGGAGTGGGGGGTGAGGGCCTGTGGCCTGCATTGGTCAGACTAGATGATCATGATGGTCCCTTCTGGCCTTAAGGTCTGTGAGTCCTAGTCCAGTATTCGCTGCACTACTCTAACTTTCAGTGTGGCTGGGAACTATCTTTCAGGACAGTCCATACCCCTGTGAGCAAGGTATAGTAAAAACCATACAGAGTGGGACAGTCCCTGCCTCGAAGAGTTTCCAATCTACCAGAAACAACATGCCAGAGACTCTTTCCTGGCGGAAGCCTTTAATTTAATCTCCTCACTGCTGCTGGAAAACTACATTTGACCTAGTAATTGTTTCCGATGTTCTGTGTGTGATTGTGTGTCTTTGTTTTATTGAACTAAAGGAATGCTGTGTTTCTTTAATATGTGAAATTTCACTGACATTTAATCCACAGAGTGAACTAATCATGACAAGCATCCTATTGGAAATATGGAAGCAGCTGTGCTACTGATGCAGCCTAAGCATGGATTGCTGCAGTGTGTTCCACGTGGGGCTATGCAGTAAGATCCTTGCCGTGTTGCAGAACACCGCAATCTGCTTTTCAAGTAATGTCTCAGTTTGAGCACCTGACTTCTGTGCATCAGGATCTGCACTGGCTGCCTACTGGCTTCTTGGGGGAGTTTAAGGTGTTGGCTTTGACCTATAAAGCCCTAACTCGCTTGGGACCTAGCTGTGTGAGAGACCACCTCTCTCCCCATGTCATGCTACAATCAATGGAGATGCACAGACCAGAGTCCCTTCAATTTAAAAAAGAGGGTGCTGGCTGTGGAACAGTCTCCATGAGGGGCTCCCCGTTTTGAACCCTGCTCCTCACTTGGTCCAGAACGGCCTGGGTCTTCTGACTTTCAGGGAATGCAGCAAAACGTATCTATTTACTTGGGCTTTGGGAGGAGGGAGGGGCATGAAGAGGAAGTGAGATTTATTAGGAAGAGAGTTTGGGGAGAATTTTTCCCCTTGTAATTTACATCACATAGGATGCTAGGCTTCTCTTTCATGCTTTTTATAAATTGAAAGAATACTACTAATGAATAGAGCTGCCCAGGGAAAGGTTTTTGGATCTCATGAAATATTTCAAGATTTTGAAAATTTTTCCTGTACTGAATTGGATGAAAAGTCAATCTTGAAAACTTTTTGTGAAATGAAAATCCTAAAACATTATTGGTTCAGGTCAACTGAAATATTTCAAATGGGGTTTGAGGTGGCTATATATATAATTGACTATAATTAGATTAAAGGGCTAAGCAAAAAGTCATTTCAAACCAGAAAACTAGAATTTTTCGTTTTAAAAAATGTCAACATTTTTCCATTGAAAAGGCATCAAATTTGATCCTTTCCTGCAAAAATTTTCAGTTCCAATGAATCAGTATTTTCCAATAAAAAAAAAAAAAATCACAGAAGAACTCCTCACCAGCTCTACTAATTCATCTCTTTGGCATCTGGGTAGGAAAAGGATAAAGGACCATCCATCTTAGCTCACCGTTTACTGCAAATACCACAAAACCTGTGCATTCCAGTCAATATTTCTTAGTAAGAAAGGAGAGGGGGCATAGATTAGAATTCATGTTGAGCTCCCCGAGAGTAACTGGCCCGGGCCGGGGAAGCTAATGATCCAACCAGCAGACCAAATTCAGTGATGAATCCCAGTCAAGTGCCACCTGAGGCACATTGCACATATGCTAAGAAGTAAGAAAGAGAGGTTATAATTGTAAAACAGGATACAAGATTTGATTGTGTTGGTGATTTTTTTGCTGTGGTACACTGTGCATTATGACAACATTGTATAAAATAGTACATGGTGCATATTTAAAAATAATGGTAAAGATAATGAATATGCAGTATTAATGCAAATATACATCCGCCACATCTCCACAACAAGAGTCTATTGTGTCAATAATGGGTGGGTTGATGTTACCTGCAACACAGCAGGTCTTGATATGGTGAAGTTCAACATACCCCTTGAGTTAATGATCTGCATGTGAACATGTCCCAGAGTCCACCTCAGGACAATAAGGAGCCACTAGAGTTTTTTAAACTAATGATCTGAAGCTGTGTGTGTGGGGCAAATCTGAAGGCTCTCTGCACCTAGTACTATTTTAGATAGACATTTACGAACTTATTTCCTTGTAGATATGTTTACACTTAAACAACGTTAACTATTTTCAGTACCAATATGAATTACCTAATGGGATGAACAGATTAGCTTGAAGACCCTTCCAGTGCCCTTTTCAATTGTCCCTTCATTTCAGTCTGCCTTGGAGACAGAGAAGTTTTAACAAAACCTCTTAATATGAGGGAACCAATTGCCAATGCTCTTACCAGATTTGTTTCATAGGTTCTCATTAATAGTGAGAAGGAGCATATTCTAATGGCTAGAACCGGGGGCTGAGAGTTGGAACCACATTCATTCCATTCCCCAACTCTTTCAATGGCTCACTCTCTCACATAGGTAACATCTCTTACTGTCCGTGTCTATTTTCTTCCCTGCAGCATTAAGGAAATACCTTGCAGGGATGCTGGGGAATTTAATTCATACCTGTTAATAAAGTGCATGGAGAACCTCAATTAAAGAGTGCAAATAATTATTTTTTCAATAATCTAACACTTTTGGGGTGGATACTAGAGGATGTGCAAGCACCAATAAGAGGTGGCCATGTTTTTTAGTATTTACAAAAAAAAGTTTGCAAACTGAAAGGATCATGGCACCTACTGTGGGCTGAGACACTTACTGTGAGTGAACCATGGGGCAAGACACTTTTAGACCAAAATGTTCAAAAGTGGGCCTAATTTTCTGTGCCTCAGTTTTGAGGTGCCCAACTTGAGACTCCTAGGTATCTAAAGTTGGGAACCTGAAAATCGGTACGCTCTAGATCAGTGTCTGCTAATCAGTGCCCATATTTGAAAATTGGGCCATTAGCGTTCATGTGACTATCAAGATACTTACGTGGCCTGTGGCACGCTAGCATCTGGTCGCCACCCAGTCATTTCAAAACTAAAACAATAACTCTCTCTCTTCTCCTTCTCTCTCTTCCTTCCCAGCCTGTAAAAAAAATAACTCAATATGTTTACAAGTGTGGGTGTGTGTTAGCATGAGAGAGACAGGAATTTACTGAGGGAAAGTTAAGCGGAGGAAGCAAGTCTTGCATTTAGTTCTGATAATGCTCAGGTATGCATTCTTCTCTCATATGGGACTGCCACAGTCCCGGTCCAACTCTTATGAGAAGTTCTGTTCTCTCACACTCATGAGCCACCCCCAGCCGGTGGACAGCAGTCAAACTAGGTATAAAGCAGGATCTCCAAAGGGTAGTTCTGTCTCCCAACTATTTTTTTAAACGTATTAGGGGATGTTTCTGTAATAAAACCCAATTTTTATTAATATTTTATTTTAAGACTAATACCGTATTGGAAATGTATCGTGATTGTAAGTTTCCTTTGCTCGGCCTCTCCTTGGTGATTGAAAACAAGGGTGAGAGTTTCTCTCTTAAGGGCTTATCTACATACAAATGGAGTTATTCAGGCATAACTGCCCCAACTAACTCCATGTGTGGAGCCTCTGATTCCACAGGTGGAGCAGCTATTGTTTTTGAATGCACACCCTATCTTCCTCTGAATTAATTTTCAAGTATAGGCAAGCCCTACATTATTTAGGACACAGTGCAAAGCAAGAGAGCCGAGAGGTGGCATTCCAGCTGCTAGGCAGGAATGCTACAGCAGGTCAGGTATATTTGTTGTCTTGGTCTCTACCAAGGTTTGTGTTTGGGGAAGGATAAGAGCACACAATACCAACGCATCGTGGAGGGGTTTTGTGCTGCCATCAGTGAGGTCATGAATGTGAGCTGAAAGAAAAAACCCGAGAGGAATTGGATGGGAGAGGGTGCAAGCAGGTGGAATGATCACTTGTCAGTAACTCTGGGAGTGGGAGGAGACCCTTTGTTGCCAAGCCATTGTCACAAGGTGTCACGTTCCTACTGTGCTCCTGCAAATGGGCTGTGTTTGTGGCTGCCCTCCAGTCCAGCCAAGAGACACTGTCACTTTCTGCCCCCTCCCAGCAGAATCCTTCAAGTTGGAACAGGGGCTGGTTCTTTTACCTGCTGCAGCATCCCGGCCTGGCAGCTGTCTGTCTTCTGGGCCAGCTGGCCCTGTTGCCTTCATAATCAAAAGAACAAACCTGTCCCTTCTAATCAGGAGGAGACTGGATCAGAAACACACACACTATAGAGCATAAAACAAAGCATTGCAATGAAAATTGATTCTGAAAATAAAAATCCCAAATGAGGGTTTAACCATGGGGAAAAAAACCCCACAATCTTTAGGAGGTGCTGAGAGTGGGGGGAAATAGTTGGAACTGTAGTAGTCAAAAAACCAAACACTCAAGCATCTTTTTCTACACCATACTATCTGCAACATGTTGAGCTGTTCTGTTTATTACTGTTAGAAAGCAAGCCTCTTCATTTAAACTGGTCATTTTACCCCAGCCAAAATCCCACCATCATTTATGGTCTATTTATTGAGTCTGTGGAGGGTGGAACAAGAAATGATTGCTAAGGTAATGTAAACACATTGTCAAAGTACCGGGAGAGGGAATGAAAAATGTACCAGTCATTTCATTCACCAAAGATTTCCTCCCTCGTGTTGTACAGAGAGAAATTAAAAAGACAACTGAGATACCCAGAAATCATACGATAAAGAAAGTCAAAATTAATTATTTAAAAAAAATTGAATTCCCCTTTTGGCTGATTTTCCTCCAGCTGCACTCCACTAAAAAGAGCTATCAAAGAAAACTATCATTAGGTTTTAATTCAGAATGACTTCAGAAAGCAATTCTGACGCCTCAGTGGATAGCTTTCTGACAGCCTTTTAATCTCCACAGGTTGTTGACAAGAGCTGGAGGAACTCGGTCTGTCATAATTCTCGGCTTTTACATTTTTAGCTTAAAGAAATGTTCTGCTCAAAAGCAACTAATCTTTCCAGAGCATGTCTATGCTAGTTACCTAGAACTTACCATGGGCTTGCATGATGGCTTCTCACATGCCACTCTGCTCCTCTCTTCATCCCACGTTAGTGGTTTGAGTATATAAACAAATCCCTGGGAACACTGAAGATGACCTGTACTTTGCGTGTGTGTCTGTGTATATAGTTACATGTGTATAAATATGGTACTTAGGTCTGGCCAAGTAGTGCTCAGTGGGATTTGGGGCCAGCGATGCTGGTATGTTACAGCTGGTTGGGAAATGTTTGCTCCTTCAAAATAATATATATTGAGGAAAATGAAAAACATTTCTTTTCCTCAAAAATTTTCTACAAAAGTTTGTTGAAAACTGAAACATTACAGCCACCCCTCCCCCAAATTTTTCAGTTTTCAACAAAAGCACAATACAGTTAGTTTCAAAGGGACCTTTCCTGCAGAAATTTCCTTTATAAATATTCCATTTTCCCCCAATAAAAACCACTGCCAAACAAAAATTGACCATGTCTATTATATGCTAACATCCCCCTGCCCCACTCCCAGTGGCCTCTGTACTGACTGGGGATCACTGGAGCATATAGTGATGCAGCCATGCTCCTTTCCTCCCCAAGCATGCCCCCCGTGTTGAGAAAGAGTGGCTCAAGACTGGTTACGCTGGTTCTACCCAAGCTGGTGATTCACCCCCCCACACACACACACCAGGGAGAACCATAAACTACCCATTTAGAGCAGTTTTATGGCCTCTTGGCGCTGCCAGAATGGTGCAGAGGAGCCATAGTGAGAGAGAGAGAGTGTGTGTGTGTTTACGGTTGTAGTTTAACTTACATTTTTTACCTCCATTTTAAGCCTATTTTCCACTTTCCATGCTTGCTTTCAACCCAATACTGGTTTTTGTTTTTCCTTTTTGGAAAGCTGGGGTAGGATTTAGTCAGTTGTTTTTGAGCTGGGACAGTGGGGCAGAAAGTGTTATTTTTACTCTTGAAATAAAAGTATTTTTAATGGGCATTTTGTGGATGGGTTTTAGCACAGAAGTCTCTCAAAAACAGCTGAAGTTTGACTCTTCACTGAGAAATCATCACTGTGCTCGTTTGGAAAAACAGAATTAAAAAGAATTACAAAATGAAAAGCTGGCATTTGTGCATGCCTCCTCCAAAAAATTGCTATTAATTTTTTTATTGCTGGCAGCTCTGTGCGGGGTCACATTTAACACAACACTCTCACTCCCCAGTGGTTCAGGAAGGGGATAAAGCTGAGTGGCAAATCTGAGCAGGTTAGGCTAACAGCCTGTTGTAAAGCCCCACTTTTAGTTGGTGGCTTATAATACTCTTCTTGGCATTTTTCCTTTTGGGTCAAAATTCCATATCTTGATATAGTGTTTCTCAGTCTTTAAGAACTGTTTGTTTATTATTTATTATCTGGACCCATTGGGTGAGGTGCTTAAGAGACATGGTCCCTCCTTAAAGCAGCTTACAATCTAAAGGCCTGATCCTGTAGCTTGTGGGCTGTCTACTGCATCTCTGCAGAGCCCCCACTCAAGTCAGGGTCAGAGCATTACTGTAGTTGGATTTACTATGCAGGTAGACCCTTCCAGCTGTGCATAGCCCTTTTGCCTTGCGTGGGAGTCTGTGGGCATCAGAGTTCTCCAGCATGGATCCAGTTGCAGGATTGGGGCCTAATTTAGATATTATTGAGCCAGTCAGGTATGAATACATACACAGGGGCACACTGGGGAAGTCCTGTGCCTTGTGTTATACAGGAGGACAGACTAGATGATTGCACCGGTCCCTTCTAGCCTTGGAATCTGTGAATCATCAGCTGGTGTAAGTCAGCATAGCTCCATGGACTTCAATGGAGCTACAGCAATTCTCAGCACGTGAAGCTCTGGCCTGAACTTTTGTTCAGAGATGCTCCCTGTAAGAGGTGTGAAAGAGGAACAGCTGGGTAAGCTCCATGGGTTTCATATGTCTGCAGGAAGAAACTCTAAGCAAATCATAAGTGATTGAAAATTGATTCTGGTGACACACACAGCACAAGGTTTCTACAGTCTGACTCTGAACCCATGGGGAAAAACAGATGAGAGAAGGGAAACAGTGCCCCTAGCCCTTTAGCCTCAATACATTGGCTTGCCCAGTGTGCTCTGTAGGGAACAGGAGGATACCGGGTAGGAGCACAGTGTTTTGATGTTGCTCTGTTAAGTAACATGTTCCCCTAGACAAACTGCAGAACCCATACATAAAACATTAAAATGATTCAAAAGGAGAAACTAAGCAAAACATCAAACTCTAACGCTCTTCTAGTGTAAGTTGCTCCCTATCAACTGCATCATAAAAAGCATAAAAACTAAAGGCAGGCTTCTACCTCCATCTCTGTATTGTCTCCACCAGTATCTGGATTTTATTGGGTGAATTCTCCAGCAGGCAGGCAGCCTAACCCAGCCTATTGTACAGTAGGAGTTCAGCAGACTCCTAATCAATCACCTAATAGAGTTAAAATTAGTGGAAAAATCCCAAAGCTATTTACTCCCATGTGACGCAAACTGAGCGGCTAACTCATCACCCCTATTTGAATACACAAAAAAGAATTAACCAATGCAAACACCCAGAACAAAATGGATGCCTGATTCCTAAACCACATTTCCCAGAACAACACAGGCCAAGGGTCACACATTTCTTCCCTAGTATAAAAGCTCCAGCCCCTGTATACACCTCCATTACAGAAAGCTCCTACTATTAGGAGGGTCTGATATTGTATTCAGCCAAAGGATAGGCCACTATCAACTTCACCAGCGCTATCAGGTGCTTTTTGGACAATTGGTATGTTTTAATTAATATAATTTGCTGCATCCTTTATAATGTGTTTCAAGGTTCCTTCCCCACTCTGAATGCTAGGGTACAGATGTGGGGACTGCATGAAAACCTCCTAAGCTTACTTTTACCAGCTTAGGTTAAAACTTCCCGAAAGGTACAAACTATTTTACTCTTTGCCCTTGGACTTTCGCTGCCACCACCAAACGTCTAACACCAGTATTATTATTATTAGGAAAGAGTTCGTTTGGAAACGTCTTTCCCCCCAAAATCCTCCCAAATCTTACCCCCTTTTTTCTGGGGAAGGTTTGATAAAAATCCTCACCAATTTGCATTGATGACTACAGACCCAAACCCTTGGATCTTAAGAACAGTGGAAAAAGCATTCAGTTTCTTAAAAGAAGAATTTTAATAGAAGAAAAAGTAAAAAAAAAATCACCTCTGTAAAATCAGGATGGTAAATACCTTACAGGGTAATCAGATTCAAAACATAGAGTATCCCTCTAGGCAAAACCTTAAGTTACAAAAAGGCACAAAAACAGGAATATCCATTCCATTCAGCACAGCTTATTTTCTCAGCCATTTAAACAAACAGAATCTAACGCATATCTAGCTAGATTACTTACTAAGTTCTAAGACTCCATTCCTGTTCTGTCCCGGGCAAAAGCACCACACAGCCAGACCCAGACCCTTTGTTTCTCCCCCCCTCCAGCTTTGAAAGTATCTTGTCTCCTCATTGGTCATTGTGGTCAGGTGCCAGCGAGGTTATCCTAGCTTCTTAACCCTTTACAGTGAAAGGGTTTTTCCTCTGGCCAGGAGGGATTTTAAAGGTGTTTACCCTTCCCTTTATATTTATGACAATGTGTAATGAATTTCTTCAATGTTTGCCGCTCCCAGGGAGAGCTCCTTCACTACTGCCAACCCCAAGCATTCAAAAACCACAAGTCAGGCCACCAACTGGATTACAAAGCATAAGACTTTTTAAGAAATAATTAATTTTGGAGTTTTTTATACTTGCCTTTGAGCTGTTAAGAGTTCATGCTTTCAAATTTTTCTCTGCAATTGTGAAGGCTAGATGCTTTCTCTCTTAAATGAAAACTTTCTCTTAAATCACAAGACTCCAGGAGCTGAGGCTTTAAGACAACCCTGAAATATCATGAGACTTATTATCAAATTGTAAGAGTTGCTCCTTCAAAGAACTCCTTTGATAACTCATGTAATAGCAGCAATGGAGTGAGCTGGGGAGAGAGAGATTAATCTCATGCTAGTATACCTTCAGTTAACACTTATCACAATTAACATTCTACCTAAAAGACTACTATCTCTGCTTCACAAAGAAGTTCAGTGAAATATGTGAGAAGCAGAAAGGGGCTCTGAGGAAAACTTTTGAGTTCTCAGTCCATGCAGCAACTTGTGAAACTTTGCAAGGAGTGGGGGACAGGGGGGACAACATCAAGATCTTGAAGCTTCAGAATGAAGCGGTGGTGGTGTAAAAGTTCCTCTGGACTTAAATGGAGCTTTGCTTGAAAACTGAAAGATCAGGCTGATATTTCACATAGTGATTCCAAAAGTGAGGTTAGAAAGAATGGGGTGGAAGGGAAAGAATAAATTCCCTGCCTGGGATGGTATCGAACCTTAAGTTATCATCTTTGGTTCTAATCAGGGAAGTGGCAGATTTCCATGGTTTCCTGTTTCCCACTGAGGTAACAATTAAGTCCCCAGGTGTAAGTGGCTAATTGACTTGTCCATTATCACTATCATCACTGCACTCTGCATTATAAAAGGACTATTAATAGTGCTGCTTTTTTTCATGCTGAATTCAACCACTGGTGTTAGGTTGTGAGCTCTTCAGGACAGGAGCTATAGTTTTATTATTTTTTATTCTGTGCCCAGTGTTCTCTAGGTTTACAAATACAGTACTAATGAAGGATTTATAAACACTAATTCAGGCTATGAGCATGTGAGAATGAGACAGAGTGTATGCACCTTCTCCAGGTAGCTCAAAGCATCTCACATTTTTAGGAGGCCAATGTCGAGAAGCCACCTACAAAGCTTTTGATTGCTGTGCTTTATCCCTAGGCTAATTTGTTAAAGATGACGTTTAAGTGGCCTTAAATGAGCTTGCCAGAGGGCTGCCTGGCTGCACATCAGCCTCCTCACTGAAACTGTTCGCTCCAATTCACTTTCACCTGTGCGATGGTTTATGGTTTAAAAAAAAAAAATCTGGTCTCCCCTGAACGTGTGACTCTTTAAACAACGAACAGGGATAAATCACCACATCCAGAAAGTGAATCAGGACATCGCTGGTGCTGCAAGCTGGAGGAGTTGAATGTGGATGTCAGGTGTGGTCCTTTATGCACTGGGTGGGCACAAGTTGGCACAACTGCTGTGCGGGCACACTTGGCTCCAGAGTGTTTCTCCATTGTTAACTTCATTGGGACGCCATTAATAGTCATCTACCTGAGCAGTTATGGGAGGATTTCAGCATCCTTGTGGCGTTACCCCACGAAGGGGCTGAATTCTTCCTTAAAGGTGCTGAGAACCCTCAGCACTGAGTGATGCAAACACTAAGCTCTTTACGTGATCAGGCATAAGAATGGCGCTGTTCTCCCTTAGCTACGCTGAAGAGGTGCCAACTAATGGTCTTCCCAGTTCAACTAGGAAGTGTTTGGGTACCTTAGCACCCCAGTTCACGAAGGTCCTTAGGCATGCACCTAACTTTAAACAAATGAGCAGTCCTATTGAAGTCAGTGCTTAAAGCAATGCATGTGCTTATGTAGCTTGTTGAATTAAGATCTTAAATAGTACTATAGTTAAATTAATTGAATAGTATGTGGTTTGGTTTTTAGGCTGGGCCTTCCCCAGTTAAGTAAAGGGTGGTACAGTCCTTTCTGCTAAAGCTGTAGGAGGTGAATTACATGTACCTTGTGAAATCATTTTTGTGTCTGCTTTACAGTCACTGATGGAGGTTTTTTTCCCTCCATAGCTGCCCCATCACGCTCTGATTTCATTATGCAGAGTGCTGCCCACGATAAAACGATCGGAGGATCTAGCCATGTGTATGTCAGTCTGAGGGAAGGAGAGATTGGTGAGATGCCTGAGTGCGTCTGAGTACAGATGGTTCCCAGAGTGTTAAGGAGGAAATCCACATAAAGGAATTCGGAAGACGTAGCAGTGGCAGCCACTGAGAATCATTTTTGACATAGAACATGAAGAGGCTGTCAGAGGAAAAAGTAACAATTCCGACAAATAGGCCAGATAGTCTAACTGACCTAAACAGCAGCTTCCGAAGTGGTGGAATGCACTTCTGTGGCGCAGACCAGTGCTGTTACTCAGCCTCATGGGCATATGGGGCTTTGATTATAGTTTAGAATGTAGGGATTCAAAGAAATAGTCTCCGGATGCATTTTTCATTCTGTTGGCTTATTTCTCCAAACCATTTGGTTGGCTTCAACATTCATCTTTCTCTGCCCCCCCGCCTTCCCCTCCAATAGTGGACCAGATCCTCAGCTGGTGCACACTGAGGTAGCTAGACTGGCTTGTACCGGCTGAGGCTCTGTCCCGGTGAGTTTGCATTCTCACTTTCCAAAAGCCCGTAGCACATGTGCTTGGCTCCTGTTTCAGTTGACCAGCCCCCGATGCATGCATGTGAGGACAGAATTTGATCATGCTGGTGACCTTTGGAATTGCCTGCTTGTCAAGGTGGCCTTTGGATCCCTTTATAGCCCACAGCTCTTTGATCCTCTTGACATTTTGGGATCCTCCAAACACCAAGGCTAATCTCAGCTTATTCTCTTTCTCCACACATCCCCCATCCCCCCACTAAGAAGTTTCCAAGTTTTTCCGTAGCATTCAGCCTGGAAAGTGTAGCCACTAGGGCAGAAAGTTTGTCCTGGTGAGTTTTCCATTAAATCCTGTGATAAATGAAGGGGTGTGGGGTAGCTCCCTTTTATGGACCCCCAGCCAGGTAATACCTATCAAATTCCTCTTAGTAGCTGTTCTCTAATTGCTCTACCTGTAAAGGGTTAAAAAGTCTCACTGCTATGCATAGGTAAAAGGAAGGGAGTGGACACCTGGCCAAAAGAGCCAATGGGAAGGCTAGAACTTTTTAAAATTGAAAAACAACTCCCCTTTTGTCTGTCTGTGGTTGTCCTCCCAGAGAGAGGGGACAGGGCAGAGTTATGCTGTGAGAATCTTGGGCCAGGTATGAAAACCCATCAGAATCATACCTAGAAACTAATCATCTAAAACCCAAGATATGTAAGTAGATCAGGAAATGACTAGGAAGACGTGATTAGGTTCATCTCTTTATGGCTTATGGACTCTTCTGTGCTAACCCAAGTGATTTTGTTTTGCTTGTAACCTTTAAGATGGACCTCAAGAAAGCTATTCTTGATGCTTAATCCTTGTAGTTTTTTTTCTTAAATCTAGCAAAAGCCTCAGTTCCAGGTGTATCTTCTTTCTTTTTCTATGAATAAATTTTACCTTTTTAAAGAACAGAATTGGATTTTTGTGTCTTAAGAGGTTTGTGCACATGTTTTAATTAGCTGGTGGCAACAGCTGATTTCCTTTTTTTTCCCCCCTCTTCCCTCTCCTTCTTTCTCAGCTCTTCCCTGGAGAGGGCATGAAAGGGCTTGAGGGTACCCCACAGGAAGAAATTCCCAAGTACGCCTTCCTGAGTTCTCAAAGGGGTTCTGCATTTGGATGGTGGCAGCATCTACCAGTCCAAACTCAGAAAGAAGCTGTAGCCTTGGGAGTTTAATACAAGCCTGGAGTGGCAAGTATTAATTTTTAAAGTCCTTGCGGGGCCCCATCTTCTGCACTCAAAGTGCCAGAGTGGGGAATCAGCCTTGACAAACCCAATGGCCATTCCTAGTTCCCTGCCATTGCCCTAAGGGGCCAGTGAAACCCTAACCCTCGGCTTTGAGAGGGAGCCCAGAGTAAGGTGGTGAGATGTCCTTTGTCTTCCTCCTTGGGGCCAGACAGTGCCTTTCCCCAGAAATAGCCCCACCACTTTCAGTGGGACTGCTCAGCACATGGAACTGCATGAGAACATGGCCCTTGCTTCGCAAGTTTACCTTTATGAGGCTTTCCACAAAAGTCTCACACAGGAGTCTGTTCAGCCAAGTGGCCTGACGTAGTCTCAGCACAGCCTGCTCCCTCAGCACTACAGAAAAACTGGGTTTGCTTTTAAAAGGGGCTGGATGCTCTATCTTGGCCCAAAGTATGGCTGCCCTATAGAGGAGGAGAGTGCACGGAGCCCCTCTTGTCCCTAACTTGGGAAAACAGATGCACGTCCCATATGTTAAGTCTTTCTGCTGCTGGAGATAACTGGTATTAATTACAGATGGGCCTGAGGTACAAAAGCTAGATCTGGATCTGCGCATCTTCAAAATGTGAGTTGCCTCACTCACTGCTTCTGGTTTGGCCCCCTCTGTAGTACCGATCTGTCTTATATTTTCAGTTATACTGAGAAATTAGTCCCATCTAACACTTGTACTTTGTAATACAAATGAGTCTCCATAGCAAACCGTTGCAGTGGGTGAACATTTGTGCTACTCTTCCTCCCTCCCTCCCCCCGGTTACGTTACATACAGCTCAACAAGGGCTTGTCTTCTCTCAAGGCTGGCGATGGCTGAGGGAGAGGAACATATGGTCTAGTGTGAGAGGCAGAAGTGTCAGCTCCTCTGGGCATACGCCTTTTTTTTATAGTTCTGCAATGACATCGTCGCATTAAGATCACCTGATGCTAATGAATGGTCGCTGCTCAGAAGAACAGTGAACCTCACTCCATGCACACCCTTAGGTTAAACAGCTGTATGCCCTGGGCGAAGCCTCCTTAGTGACCCTGAATTTGGTTTTCAATTTAATCCTGTCCATGGGAGCAAGAATCTCCAGTTGATCATATAATCCAGTTATGCTCCTTGGAGAAATGGTTGGTGTCAAGAAATTGTTTACTTGTAGCTTGAACCCTCATTCATGAGGATGAGTGCCTTGGTTGCGAGTTTGTCTCTTTGTGACTCATCGCCATATGGTGACTAGCAGCCAGACCGAGCTGGAAAGTTACCTCTGAACTGGGGGTGTTGCTGCTATGGGCATTCTCATTCCTGCAGATACTGTCCTTCCTGCCCACGGACACCAGGAAATAGTCCTGCACTGCAGTCATTGGTAAACACGGTGGTGGAATTCCTGTAAATGCAGCTTCCTAAGTCCTATTTGTGCACTAGTTGGTAAATGGGTTATTTTGGGACTATCTTGAAGTGATCTTCAGGGATACCTCAGTTCTCTGCTAATTGTCTGAATGAGGCATTTGGAATACAACAAATGACCATTGTCTTTTGAGAAGCTTGGAACTGGTGAGATAAAAAGCAGTCCTGCTAGCTTGGCAGGTAGAGGGGACTGCTAGATATACAGCAAAAGGCCTGGCATGTTCCTTCCAATAGGAGGAGGTTGTGTACATACATCTAAGCCAGTACATTTATAACTAAGGCTAAGATTTTGTTACGGATATCTTTAGTAAAAGTCAGGGACAGGTCAGGGGCAATTAAGAAAAATTCACGGAAGCCCGTGACCAGTCCCTGACTCTCACTAAAATATCCATGACAAAATGGAAAGCCTTTAGCAAGCTGCATGGCCAACTGGGAGCTCCAGGGCCCTCACCACCTTTGGAGGCTTGGAGCTCCAGGGTCCCCCTCCACCGAGGCTGGGCGCTGTGGGGGTCCCCTTGTCGTTTGCAGTGGTGGAGGGCTGCGGGGATCAACACCACAGCAGCGGGGAGCTGTGGCGATCATGCCGAGGGCAGCTAGGGGCTGGGGGGGTCCCGCTGCCTACCGCGGTGGTGGGGAGCTGCTGGGTCCCCCCACTGCCGCGGAAGGCAGCGGGATCCTGCAGCTCCCAGCGGCCGCGGGCTGAAGTCACAGAGGTCTTTGGAAGTCACAGATTCCGTGAGTTCCATGACCCAATTGTAGCCTGATTTATGACATGTAGGAGCTTCACTGTTGGCTCAGGTATTGCCAGTGACACTGCAGAATTGTTCTTTTCTTTGAAAGAAACCGTATCTCATTGACACAACTTTTCTGTAGGGAATGAGACATTTTACTAAACTTAACTTTTTTCTCATTTTTAAAAATGTTTCACTAAAATGTTGATCAAAAGCAGCACTGAAATGGTTGCGTTTCAGTTACATGAATTTTTGATAAATGAAAATTTTCTGTAGCAATTTTGATAGTGGGGTTCTTAAAAACATTCACAATTTGTTTTTTAAAAATGGGTACATCTGAAAGACAGAAAAATGGAAAACAGTCACTTCTTGCAATTTTTTTTTTTTAAATCTTTCACCCTGGTCTAATAGCCAGTGAAGGCTGCTTTCACAACTACCCGCCATTCACCTCACAAAATTTGCAAATCCCATCTGATATTGCTGAGAAATAACAGCCGGTCCTGTTGGCTGCGGAGTGGAATTGGAGAAAGAGAGGGTCAAGTTTTAGAAGAGGTTTTAGTTCAGGGGCCAAGGAATGCAAATTGAACCCATGCTGCTGCCACATAAACCTCTCGAACCTCTGCACGTATCACTGGCCACTCAGCATCACTAATAAAAATCTTCTCTTCCCCCCTACAGCTCTGCCTGCCTGGCAGATCACTTATTGCAAACGAAACAGGGCCCATACTAAATCCCAGACCCGAACCAACCAAAAGATTATTTTGTTGGGGGCGGCGGAGGAGGGAGAGGAGACAATGGGATTAAAATCAAGATCTGAGTTTCATCTAATGGCTAACTCCAGTCCAGACAGTCCCCAAACTTGTCTGTGTTCATAATCCAGGTTTGAATTTTGCAACTTGAGCTCCTTTCTATTTATAAATCACATCTGCACCTGCCCAGTATTCGAATAACCTAAAAGACAACGTCTAGTGTTTTTGCTGATTTCTTTCTATTCTGAAGAGACCTGGATTTTTCTTGATCACATCTGAATTTTATAGATGCATGTTCTTGATCAAGTTCAAACTCCTGTTTGTAAACACAGCAGAGATGGAAATATTTATACAGCTTGACAATTGTATTAAATATTAGACATGGCTACCATTCCTTAGTCTGTGGTAGAACTGGTTCTGCTGCAGCTACTTTTACCATGTACATCTGCTGTTTTGAAGTGAAATTTGTGGACTAGATGCAAATCAGAAACTGAGTTAGAGACCCCCTAGAGGCAAAGTCATATCTGCCTATCTTTGATAAGAATTTGAGTGTGAAAGTGAAGTATTTAGAATGAAATTAAAAGCTTTGATTTTTTCCCCCATTATTATTTCATGTTTATGAGGCCTTTAAATGTTCCTTTCAATTCTTATTAAGCTGTAGTATTTTTTTAAGTTATCTCAGTCCACATAATACATTCACCGACAAAAAGCGACATTTAAATAACACTGCAGTTTGGAGACAAATCAGCAATAGCCCAGCAATTCAAAACTGTAGCCTGGAACTCTCCTTAGCTCATGTTACCAGTCAGAGCAAGAGTGGGTGAAGGGGAGAAGAGAGACAGTTGGTGTAAGTGACTAAGGAAGTGTTGATCTTACCTGGACTTTCCAGGCTTGATGAGTTTGTGCAATAAATTTAATTTTATTTCTACTTTTGTTGTTGTTGTTGTGCAAGATTTTTTTTTTAACACAAATTTCATGGACGATTACTGAACACATTTGAACTTCCATCAAGGCACTGAACTTAACTAATAAACAGGCAGTTTTAAAATGTATTGTTTAGCCACCTGAATACATTTTGTTATTGCTTGGTTCTGTGTATTGAAAAATCTAGCATTACAATTTTACAGACACACAGTAAAGCTCTGTTCAGTTAAAGAGGTGAAAATGCTGGCAAGTTTGTGGCGTTAATCTGGATTTATAACAGCTTTACTTTAGAATTTGGCCCATAATTTGCATTTCACTTTGTCTTATGAATAAGGAAAACAAAATATTGGAATCCTTGAGGATGACAGTTCTGCTGCAGGCTAGATTTCACTCTTACACCATCAAAACAGTTACACAGCTGTAACTGAAATCAGAATCTGGACCATATGCCAGGAAAAAGTAGATCAACACACTTTCTCATAAAGAGCCAGACTCTGCCTCCTTTACCTTGGAGTTGCTAATGCCACAGCTTGTCCCACTGATTCCCCAAAATGACTTTGCCAGACAGAGCAGTAAGCCTGGCTGACAAGGAATCTGAGTCATGGGAGTGGTAGGCCAAGCAGGCACAAGTTAGAGCTCCTAACCGTTTTATACACCTGACGAAATCATGGCCCCATATTAAGTTAATGGGAGACTTACCATTGATGTCATCAGGGCCAGGATTTCACTTGAACAGCAATCTGCTCCAAAGGCTTAGTGACAGTGAAGGAGTTGTGCATAGACTATGAGAGTAGAATGACATTTAACCCCCTATCATGTGGTACTGCTTATTCTTGTGCCTCAGATCCCTCTGCAACTGCTGTGGTGGTCATGAAGTGGGTCTCTGATGTAAGATGAAGGCCTGCCATTGAGCACACTGCTTGGAACAACCGTGTGCTCTGTAGTCACTACAGGCAAACTGTAGGCCTGAACCTGTTCTCAGTGATAGATAGGGGTGTGTGTGTGTGAGAGAGTGACACACACACACACACACACGGCTGGGCCTTTTGTCACCTGAAGACAAGTTTCTGCCTTGGAGCTACAGTGGATCAACCCTCCCTGTGCTGGCCAATGCAGACCAGAATAACTATTTGGGGGACACAAGCAGAAGGCGATCAGGTCCCTCAAAACGACTGCAATACTTTTCCCCCTTCCCTAGAAGTGTTAAGTCCCTCCAGCCCCCGAATTCCAAGCCAAGCTCAATGTTCAGATGTGGGCTTGGACTTATCTTGACTTTAGTCGGGCTCTTGACAGAGTCCCCCCCGCCGCCGACGTTCTCATAAGAAAATTAGGACAAGGTGGTCTAGATGAAACTACTACAGGGTGGGTCTTTGAACTAGTTATGTACCCTACTCAAAGAGTAGTTCTCTGTAGCTTGCTGTTACAACTGGGAGGCTGTATCTAGTGAGGCCCCACAAGAGTCTGTCCTGGGACTGATGCTAATCAACACTTTGTTTGTTTGTGTTTTGTTTTTCCAGTGACGTGGGCAATGGAGTGGGGAGTGTGCTTATGAAATGTGCAGCTGACCCTAAAATGGGAGGGGTTGCAAGCACTCTGGAGGACAAGATTAGAATGCCAAATGACCTCATGGAATTGGTCTGAAATCAACAAGATGAAATTGAATAAAGACAAGTGCAAAGCACTCTACATCCAGTGTGTGTGTGGGGGGGGCTGGACTAGAATACCTCTCCAGGTCCCTTCCAGCCCTACATTTCTATGAGTCTATTGTGAAATGTAAAACAATCACTGTCCCACCATGGTGCCCGGAGCCGTGCTACTCCTGTGGATAATTAACCCGTTGCACTGTTTGTAACAGTCAGTGCAGCTGCTCCACAGGGGCAATGAGGGGTGAATGCAGATGCATTGTGTGGAATTTTAATGCGTCTGTGTGAGCTGAGTGTTGCGCTGACAGCCCTAAAGCTTGAACCCTCTTCGTTCTTTGAAGAGCAAGTAGCATGGTCGGGGCAGTACAAAATGCTGTCCCACTATGGCTCAGCCTAGACCTGGGCAGGCCAACTCTGGTGAGAGAGAATGATGACATAGCAATGCGTACTCAGGCAATGGTCTCTGTAACAAGGCGATGTCCTGATCCTTGCTTTTGCTCTGTCCACAGACTCTGACACCTTCAGTTGTTAAACACCCCAGTGCAGTTTGTTTCTGCTTGCTCTTCCTACTACCTCACGGACCCATACACCATAATTATTTACAGTTTCAGTTTCTCCTCAGCAAATAACTGAGGAGCGAGATCTCTCTACCTAGAGAGACTTCCAGGGGCTGGCTCTGCTAGCCTGCCTCTCTCCCCTGCAAATCCTTCATGTGCCACCTTATACTTCCTGTTTTTTATGGGCCAATTTGCTCATTAGTCCTCCCCCCAGCTCACTTGAATCCACTAATTAGGCCCCATCAGATCCACCCTGGGGGGGAATTAATTGGTGTTTAAGTGACCATAGTGCTGGCTCAGCTGTTGGTTCCCAGTACTCTGTTACAGTCTCCCTGCTGAGACTCCCAGGCACTATCATCAGAGTCTGGTGATGCACCTCTTGTCTTGTGAAGAAGTGGACTGAGATCTCCAACTTGTTCTACTGGACAACTTTGGTTAGCTGCTAACCTAGGATGGCTGTGACCCTTCAGCACAAAGCTAAAAGGTGCATTGTAACTCCTTGGCAGAACTTGACTTTTTTTATTTTTTCATAAATTGACAGATATTGATTTTTTCTAAAGCATATTTTTATTTTTATCAGTTTTTACAGTTGTGGGAAATTGTGGTGGAGTTAGCCAACAGAGAGGTCAGACAATAATTCTTTAACGACCGTAGACTTTGTGATTCAGAAAATTAAATCTTTATACCCACGAAAATACAACTTGTCAGCATCACATGTCAAAATATACAAAGTCAATATCCTTAAATTAAAGTTCTCAAGCAGCATTTTCCTTACTTTGCCTAGCTGTAAATTTTGATTATTTTTTGTTGATTTGGGTGTGTACGGTGAAATCGATGTTTGCTAACGCTTACCAGTACAAATAGAACCCTTCCACTTCTACCCATTAGGCAGTCCCTGAGCCATGAAACCTGCCTCCTTCTTCTTGGAGGATGTAATTTTTTGAAGAAGATACTTGCTGCACAGGAAGAGAAAACAACTAATATATATAAAAATATGCCAACTTGGTCACTGAGAATTTGTTTCACACACCTTGACACTTGCCCCAAGACAGAAACGAAAGGTACTTTGCTTAATGGCCTGCAATATTTCAGTTTTTAAGAGAGTCCTCCTTGAGAAGGGACCAAGACACCAAATGTGGATCCAAATACAAATTTCAAAGCCCCCAAGGTTCAGGTGTGTTTGGATTCATGGGTTTGGTGTGACCTTTTAGAGTGAGAAGGAGTTGTCTAGATTCTGAACACTGCAAAATCAGGGACAGTTCAGAACTGGGAGGTTTATCATCTAAATCCTACTGAATTTCTCTTATTTTTTTTAAATACTTAACTCTTCCTTCCGTTTCCCCCAGCCCCCATTCACACTAACTGCTTCTCTCTTCACAGTGTCATAACTTAGAAAGGACCCTTTATGCTTAGTTTATGAAACAAACTGGTTTCACAGATTGTGACCTCATGTGCCAGGTCTGAACACCTTTTGCCTCTGCGTAAAAACACCTCTGAGAGCTAATGCTAGTCACTATTTTTTCTACAGTAGGGCCAAATTGTGTTCTTAGTTACACCCTTGTTGATTTCACAGAAGCTGCACAGCAGGCGGATTTGGCCTTAAATGTGTCAAATTTGACAATAATGGACTGATTTTGCTTTGTGAAAAAATATATAAGATCAGTCCCTTTTTGGTTTTCCATAGCCCTGTTTCTAGGCTGCACACAGTTAAACCATCTGACAGCAAATCAAATTTCAAACCAGTTTAATTAATATAATCTGTCCTTGGCCTGTTGCATTTCACCACCCCTAAAACCAGATTAGGCCTCTTGACCTCCAACCCTGTGAGCTGATGGCAATTTGTTTTCCTGCCCTTTAGCGCAGTGGGGGTGGAGAGGAGATAGAGTACATCCTCCTGGCAGCAGTATGCATCAAAAGGATCTGATCTTTTCACAAGCCTCTGGGTGACCGCTATTGACATTTTTGCTGGGGGACAAGGAAAACAAAAGCTCTTTTTGTGAAAGTCCTCAGAGTCAGCTAGCTCCATCAGATCACTGATTGGGAACCCCCAAAAAGTAATAGCAGCAATGAGCAAGTGAATGTCATCTTAATGAGCCCTGTTATTGGATGCAATGGCCCAGATTCTCCTCAACTCAGTATAAATCAGGAGTGTTCCCACTGGCACTAGAGCTATATCAGTTTCAGACTGGCAGGAGAGAAGAATGGGGCCAAATTTGCCATCACTTTGTTCTGTAATTACAGTTTGAAATGCAGGATGATAGACCAATATCTCTCCTTTTTGCTGTTAAAAATGTGCTCTGCCACAGATTTCCTGTGCGACCTTGGCCAAGTCACTTACTCTCTCTGCTCCTAGTTTCCTAGCCACAGAAAAGGGATAACAATATTTTTGTCTTGTGTAGTTAGACTGAAATACAAATGATAGTTGTCTGTGTGTGGCGAGGGGGGGAAATCCTATTTAACAAGTAATGGCTCAGCGCATTCTGTGGCCAGCAACGTGAACAAAAATGGTGGAGTGAGAAAATTAAAACCCAAAGTGGGACAAATGAGTGTGCTTTAAGGATTCCCTCTATATAATATTTCAGCCACAAAGCTGTCTTTGCAGGAATAGTAAGTGTGATCATTCTATCACCAGATGAGGTTATCATGGAGAGTACAATGGGACAGATTTTAAACATGAGTAACATGGGTAAAATGTCTTGTCCCACCCCACCGCCACTAGCTAGTGCATATGGGAAATAACTCCTGGCAGTGGTAGCAGGTTATGTCTTTAGCACCTGTGGAAAAGGTCGGTGCTGTGTTGCTGAAAGTCTTGGGTCAGACTCTGCTGATGACTCATAAACTTGCATGTGTAACCCTCATCTGAACCCAGAAATGAAGCATTCAGACTAATGCAGGCTTTGGAAGCCAGCTTGAAAATCTTGGCCAGTATTTCATATGGTGATTAAATCCCAGCAGTTACTTCTTATTAGGAAGAAATCCAAAAAGCCTGACACTTGTGAAACAAGGTGGGAGAGGTGATATATTTTATTGGACCACAGTCTGTTGGTGAGAGGCAAGCTTTCTAGCCTGGGACCATCATAACTACAACGCTGCATGCTTTACTTGTGCATCGTTAGGCTTCGGTGCAAAACATAGCGCTGCAGGAGCCTTGACTCTGGTAGACAGAAGAATGGACGCACTAGGTGTTTCAGGGGAGGGAAGACTTAATTTGTTCTTGAATCCAGAAGTCAAACTGCAGGAGAGGGTTTGTGGGTGAGGGTCCTGAACAGAAGGCAGTGCCTGTCACTGGCCCATCGGCCTGGAGCACCAGGCACTTAAGCTCCTGTCCTTTTGGCATCTCACTCCTGACTAACTTAGGCAGCTTTCTGCTCAGCTGTCAGGTGCTTAAGGAAGGGATTTTCAGAAACCAAACTGAGACTGAAAAGTCCACTGGACAGTGAGTGATGCTGCTGTTCGGAGCAGTGCAAAGCCTCAATACCTTTAAGCAACCTTGGGTTCACCTAGCAGATACCAGCGCAAAGCATTGCCAGGATAAATAACAGCACTATTGCCGCCCTTACTTATAAATGCAAATCAAAGAGAAAGGAAGTGTCTTCGCTCCCCACTTGCTTTTGTAACATTGTTAGCAGCCCTTTTGAAACATGCTCTGAACATCAGCTAAAAATCCATTAAATGTTCTCTTGTCTAGCCACAAGCTTAAGAAAAGATTGAAACTCTGACTGTTCCATTTTACTGAAGTAAAAATGGACTGATATACACAGTCTCTCCTGCTGCAAGGCCTTAAAATGGCTTAGCACCATCATGCTGGAATACCATATTAGCTTATGTGCAGGAGCACAAGATTCACATTGATAATGCATCACTTACTTTCAGTGCTTTCATGCAAGCCAGAAACGAATTCCAACTTTCTGCAAGAGCTGTCGTAAGTGTCACTCAGCGGTGATTCAAACCCAGGCAAGCAGCTTCCCTAGTAAATCTAGACGGGTGCCTAGATTCACCTGACAGGCCTGCAATTAAAATGTGTGTGTGTGTATGTGTGTGTGATTCTTCTCCACTGTGGCTTCTGAAGAATGGGAGCTGAACAACTGGCCTGGCTGGGAAATGACGTAGCATTCAGAAAGTTTTCAGAAAGTGTCACTGCCTTAAGAGTGATACTTCCAGTTGAGCACGGGGTTGTGTGTGTGTGTGTGTGTGCGCGAACACAGTCAATGATGCAATTTCAAAATAGGAAATGACTGTAAGTGAGGTCTGAAAGAACAACTTTAAAAACAAACACAAAAATATCCTCCAAAACTAGTCCCTTTCCTTGAGCTGCTACTTCTAGTCTGTCTTCCTTTTCTAGTTCGTCCCACTTTATTTTAGGTAAAAGTTCAAGGAAAAATCTAAAATGTAGTAATACTTTGTTTTTTGTCTGTGACAAATGCAATGTACCACCATCCTCTAGTTACGCGTCTCAGTTCTAAGATAAGTAAATATGTTCCAAACTTGTTTAACAGATGGGGAAACTGAGGCAGCGCTAAGTGACTTGCACAACATCCTGAAGTCAGTGTTAGTACTGGTATTCTAACTCAGTTCCTAGCTCCCTGTCCTATGCTCAGGCTATGGCAGTGTGACATACCAACCCCAGGGGATAATCTGGGCAGTTGTGTTCCTCAGTTCTCCAACCTGGGGTGCCTTTTACACTGCTTCAGTGTGAGAGCAACCACTCCTGGCCTGCTCACACACAGCCTCGAGCATGTAAATTACTTCCAGCTACCCTGCAAGAGAGCTTCAGTTGGCCAACCTGTCACCCTTGAATTATACTGCAGAGCAATACCAGCAACGTGTCTCTTGTACTGCCCAGTACCCTCCTGGACAACACAAGCTCATATAAAGTCTATATTTATTCATGTATTTATTAATACAAAATGATATGCAAAAACTTTATCTCAAATGGAGTTCCCCAAACACTGCAATCTAAATATGCTGACTTCGATAAAACGAGTTTATTAACTATAGAAAGATAGATTTTAAGTGATTACAAGTAAGGAGGAATAAAAGTTAGAATTGGTTACAAAGAAGTAAAAGGTAAAATGCAAACTAACACCTAACTTAACAAGCGAGACAGTCCACTGGATTACCCTGACACTTGGCTGAGGTGCTGACTAGCCTTTTGTCTCTGTGGAATTGGTTTGAAGCTATTTCCCCAGACTTGGAACATGTCTTATAAAGTAGAATTCTATAACTTTACATACAATGTTGCCCACATATATTACCAGGACAATAATGTGCAACAGATTATGAGCTTTCAAATGCTATGTCACAAGGCACACTTTGTACAAAGTTTATTATAGTCTTGTAAAACATAAGGGTACAGGCTGTCACAGAAACAAGACTTCTGAGCTAGACCCACAAAGGAGACAGGCTTAGCATTGCAATGCCCAACTTACCACCCAGTGGACTCCACAACCATGAGTTCGGTGCCCGGCTCCCCATGAGGAGAGTTAGGCACCAAAAGGGGGGTGGGACAGAAGGGGCATTCACAGAAGCCAGCAAGCTAAGTAGCGAGCCGTCTAAGCTTGCCAATAGGCAATCCTGAGGGGGGTGGGACAAAGCCCTGCCCCTCAAAGGGACTTAGGTGCCTAATTCTGGGTTGGCTAATTAGGTCCCTCAGCCAGGTCAGCTATTTCTTGCAAAATACCTTCATAGCCAAGAGGTTAGCGCACTCATGGCAGACATGGGAGACCAGCATTCAAGCCTCCTGAGTGTGCCTGATTTGAAGCAGGGATTAGAGTTGCCAGGCATCCAGTTTTCGATCGGAACACCCAGGCGAAAAGGGACCCTGGTGGCTCTGGTCAGCACCACTGACTGGCCAGTAGAAGTCTGGTTGGTGCAGGGCTGGCAGACTCCCTACCTGGCTCTGCGCAGCTCCATGGAAGCGCCAACACGTCCCTCAGCACCTAGGCATAGGGAAGGGGCTCCACAGCTCCCATTGGCCAGGAACTGGGAGCTATGGGAGCTGTGGGGCTGGCACCTGCAGGCAGAGGTTGCACGTGGAGCCCCCGGCCACCCCTGTGTCTAGGAGCCAAGGGACATTGTTGTCGGTTCCTGGAAGCTGCCTGAGGTCAGCGCCTCCTGGAGCTGGCACTGCACCACCCCCAAACCCCATCCTGCACTCCAACCCCCTGCCCAGTCCTGAGCCCCTCCTGCACCCAAACTCCCTCCCAGAGCCCTTACCACCTCCTGCACCCCAACCCCCTGCCCCAGCTCAGAACCCCTTCCCACACTCCAAACCCCTTGGCCCCAGCCTGGAGACCTCATCTCTCCTGCACCCCAACCCCATGAAAATGAGCGAGTGAGGGTGGAGGAGAGTGAGCGACAGAGGGAGGGGTCATGTGCGAGTGGGGGAGGGGCTTGGAGAAGGGGCAGGGCCTCAGGGAAAGGGTGGGAAAGGGGCAGGGCAAGGGCATTTGGTTTTGTGCGATTAGAAACTTGGCAACCCTAGCTGGGATCTGAACACAGATCTTCAACTTGCCTAGTGGTTAGCGTTCTCCCCTGGGTATTGCAAAAAAGGGTAGGGCACCACCACCATTTCCTCCTCGGCTATGTTTTGTGTGGCGTTAGATGTGCTTGGAGAACACCCGATGGATCAGACCCAATAGATGGGGGCAACGGGGCACACAGTTTGAGAATCCCATAAACGTGTAGGTGCTAAGATGCTCAGCAGCATCAGGATGTACGTGGCTGTGTGCATGTCCTCTGGCAAATATTTAGGTGCCATGGGGATTTGTGGCAGAAATGTATGTGCTGAGAGAATTTAGGAACATACAGGAGTAAGCTGCAGTGGATTGGGGGTTTTGGAAATCTAAATTTGGGTATTAGGTGCCTCAGTGGGCAGCTAGGTGCCTCATTCTCTTTGTGAAGCTCACCCTCTGTCTCTGGGCAGCTGTTCCCAGTTACAATTCTAGCAGAGGTGCCAGATATTATGACACAATATCAAGAGGATGGGTCACAAAGGCTTTTTTATCTCTCTAACTCCTGTGGTTGCCTTATGTTTGCCCTGGGCTTGGGTCTTAAGTGCATTGGGTTTCCAGGTGGGTTCCTTCAACCTCTGCCAACTCTATACTGTTAGTTGGTTTTGGTTTTGTCCCCACCCCCAAGGGAAGTGAGGCCCTTTCAGTTGGAGCTGGGTGACTGACTGACCTTTGTGCTTCTGAAAATTCCCATCATCCTTTGGAAATAGGGTGAGATTTAATTATTAGAATTGAATTCTAGCTGGCAGCCTTTATAACTGAAAGTTTGTAGTGAATCCTATAGATACTAGTGCCACTGTAGTAATTAATTAAAATCATTTCTAGTTTCTCTTATGGAAGATACCAACCATAAAGGAATGAACCACACTAAGTTTCCCCTCAGCTTATCAACGCTTACCATACATTACAATACCAAGGCGGCGTCTGACAGCATTAGAATTGCAATTGTTCTTAACTAGTTGTCTCCTATGTGAATGAATGGGGCTGGGGGAGATGAAAGTCCTTTCCAAATCCCACAGATGAAATGGCAAAAATGATTGAAAATTTGAGCTGTAACTGCTTAATGAGTAACACTGATGATCAAAGTGCCAGTACAGTGTTTCTATGGCTTTTGAACAACAACAAAGTCACCTACTATCCTTCAATAAAAATGCAAACAACAAATTCAAAGCCCAATGCCATCTTTTTCTCCGGGAATTTTTATGTGCTTGCATAGTCTGTGTAGTAGTTTCCATCATGACAATTTAATGTTAATAAAAAGCTCTAACCTTTAATGGTATTCACCCTGGTTAACTTAAAAGTGGCTTACAGAGGTAGAGTCTGGCATTTTCTGCTTATACCAATCAGTCTCTTGTGCTTGATGTCAGATACCGCCTGGGTTTCATTTTTCAGGTGAAATGAGCTGCAGTTGTAAAATCTGATTAAAGTGAATAGGACTCGTCTGAAATGAGTGGCAACAGCCACATCAGATAAAGCCACCCCCCCCCCCGTAACTATACAAAGCATCTGTTACTCAGCACACTTTGTTCTGTATTCTGCAGACTCTGTTTTAAAAGTTTTTTTCACTGTTATTAATAGGCCATCAAACTGATAGAAAACCAAAATACTCTGGGTATTTCTGCGTGTGACGTAGAGAAATGAAACGCATGTCACTGGAGTTGTTTTGTTTTTGTCTTGGCACCCTTGTGCAGGGCTTTAAACACAACTGATGGTAGCAATGTGATGAGATTGCAGTACTACTAGCCCCAAGTGTCACAAATCGTGAGAGTTAGGCATGCCCTGAAATTGGCCTCAGACTAGAACTTGTGTGTGATCCCCCCCCACCACCCTTTTTAAACACTTGAGTTCTTTTTAGGATCCACTCTAACCTACCTTTTCAAGCTAGAAATTTATTTACAAAAAAATTATAGTCACATGATCCAGGAGCTAGGGCTGTAAGAAAAAATACCTAAGTGCATGAGACTTGCAACAAGAGTTGGGATTCTATGCGGATATCTTACAACCTACTATAAACAGGTTGGGAACCTCACTCGTGGTTGTAGCTTACACAGGATAAGACTGGCCCCATCTGTGTAGGTACTTCTATAGTACCTGAGCACCCCACTAACATTAATGGAGTTGTCCTCACAATATCCCAGTACCAATGTCTCCTTTTACTGGGGGCAGGGGATGAAAGTAGGGTCCAGAGTGGGGAAGGAGAGGGCTGTTGAGGTCACCCTTCCGTCTAATCAAAGCTGGTGAGAACAAGTGTTTAACCCAAGTGGGGCTGGGCAGGCTGCAGTCACACGCAGACACTCGGGATGTGGCTTGCATACTGGAAGACTGGGAGTGGTCCAGGTGGGAGCTACTACAGTAAGGCATTGTAGGCACCCATGGTTGCAGGGCAGGGGTGACATACTGGTCTGGACTGTACCCTGGTGTGGCACCGGAGTCAGAGAAGATACTCAGAGCAGTGGTTGCGGGGAAGGGAGGTTAAGAAGAAAAAATGGTGCCCTCTTCATTTCCTCTCCCATTTGAGCGTTCAGGATGAAAAGGTTGCACCACTTCAAGGGAGGGTGGGAGACCACAGTGGTTATCCCTCTGACAATTTAGTGTTCTCTCCTACTCTCAAGATCCGCCGCATGCCCCCCCACACCATGAGTACATCCGTAACCTCATGCATTCACCAATTGAGTCTATTCCCCACTACACTCACACCTACCGCGTCCAATCTTGCCCCTCTGCCAAACCATGAAAGGGCTCTCCCCTCCAACTGCTGCCAGTTCAGTCTCCTCCTACCACCCTTCCTATTTAAGCTTAGCAGCTGAGAACCACACCCTGTTAGTCTGACTCCTCTGGCACCTTCTACCCTCAGCTGCTGCACGTATCCCTTCAGAACCAATAAGCCCAGCCCCTGAGTCAGAATCGCCTGCGGCCAAATATGCACATGCAAAGTGTTGGGGCAGGAAAAGCAGGAGCAACAGGGACTATGTGCATGGGATCTGAACGAGCCTCACAGAGGCCTGCACGTCTTTTCCTTCTGCTCCCTGAGGGCAGAAGTCCTAGGGTGGGGGTCAGGCTACTTCAGCCTTTAGGAGCAGCTCTGTTCCAGCAGGAGTGCCCCACTAGCTTCAGGTGTGACTGTACCCTGACGTGTATCAGTCCCACAGCACACTTCGCATAGTGCTGTGGCTGAGCCCCATTAGTTCTTAACCACCAGCCATGCCTGCTCCCACAAGGAATGTTTTTGCTTTCAAGTCTGTGCCTTTATCCATGGTGTCACCGGACTCTTTTTCTGAACGAGGCATAAACTGACCCTGCTTGGACCAACAGCAGGGTTTGAACCTGGGAACCTATGAGTTAAAAACCATGTGTCCCTAATACTTGACATAGTAAATTAAATAGAGTAGCAGTCTCATGTAGATTAGCCACTACAAGGTGACACTCTCTTAGCTGAGGTTCTGGATGTAATATTGTGCCCATAGTATTTTTGTACACTGTGCTATCTGGTTACAAAAACGTAACTATAGTGGCTGCTTTGGGACAGGATACACTGCATGGCTCCACTGCCATACTACTACAGAAATGGACACATACGGAAGGAAACAAATGTCCAAGTAACTTCTCAACCCGAGTGCAGTTAGAACAGTAGCTGTTGCTGTATGTACCATGTTGGTACATGATTTCCACATTTGCTTTCAATTAATTTTGAATGGACAGAAGTTACTTTGTATCCCCTTCAGACAAAGAAGCCAAAATGATGTTTAGAGAGGTACAATGGTCACATGCACCCAACGCACAACCTGTGAAATTCCTTGCCAGAGGATGTTGTTGTGAAGGTGAAGACCATAACTGGGTTAAAAAAAGAACTAGATAAATTCATGGAGGATAGGTCCATCAATGGCTATTAGCTAGGATGGGGAGGGATGGTGTCCCTAGCCTCTGCTTGCCACAAGCTGGGAATGGGCGATGGGATGGATCATTTGATGATTACCTGTTCTGCTCACTCCCTCTGGGGCACCTAGCATTGGCCACTGTTGGAAGACAGGATACCTGGCTACATGGACCTTTGGTCTGACCCAGTATGGCTGTTCTCTTGTCAGACTGGACACAATACCATTCTCTGACATAGCTATTTGCTGATCAGATCCCTCTGTAACGTAACTGACAGGCTCTGAAGAGGTCCTGCACACATTACAATAAAATATTGTAATGTTGTGAACCTGCTCTGTTTAAAAAAACTTTCAGTGGGGTAGGAGGACCCCAACATTCAGTTTTTAATCCTTTTCAAAGGCCAGCGCTTGGTGCCAGGGCCTGCTAGATTGAGGCTACTGTACCTGCTACAGAGCTCTCTGCCAACACCATCATTTGAATTATTACTAAAGATTAAAAGCTAGCACATTCTTGCATCCATATTAATTAAGGCACCATGCAGAGCACTGTAACTGGCTCCTATAAACTAGTACAGTGCTGACTTTATAGGGTAAGATTATGGGAGAATTTTGATCGTCATTAAAAAAGACTTCTGGTTCTGTTTGGGGGCAAAGGTTTCTCATAGGATTGGAAGAAAATAATAGGAAAAAATACCTGGAAACAGTGCAATAGTTCTACATTCCCATGGTCACAACAGCCTGAAATTAAACACTGACACAGTACGAGGCTGAAGAGCCAGTTAAAAATCACGTCTGTCCAATCTGCCACACCTAGAAGTGCCAGTAATATGTCCCACTCTGTTAGCAGGCCAGCACGATTGTAATAATATGTCTTTGTGGGGCTATAGCACAGTGTCGCCTTTCTCTCTCCTCCTTCAATAATCTTTTCTTCAGTCATTTAGAAAATGGATAATCTCAATACAAGGCCCCATCCCACAGTTCTTAATTGCTATATGGACACTGTGATTTGCAAATGTACAGCCCAAGTCTGTCACTCTACCTACTTGTACAGTACCTTGCCCCCATTCACCTCAATCACGTAAGGTAAGGGCATTAAAATATGGCCACGAGTTAGAGACAAGACAACACACAGGACAACATGTCAAGTGAGGCAGAGCGTGGGGACTAACAATAAGAAGGAAGTGAGAATGATTTAGATGTGGCTTCACAGAAGGTATTTGAAAATAAAAGCATGTGGGAAATGGGAAGCCAAGCAAGAGATTGATGGAGACACCACTGGAGGATGACTCTGAAATGATGTAGATATTCTCAAAAGGGGGCAAAAATAAGAATGAGAGAAGAGGTTACAGACCAGTGAAGGTGAACCAAGGTGTGAATGAGGCTCAGTACCACAAAGGATGGTGAAGAAAAGCAGAAACAAGAGTGTAGGTAGTGGAAGTGAAAAATGATTACATAGATTGTAAACTCTCTGCAGGGAGTGGGACTGTCTGTTTTTATTAGGCACTATACCTAGCAGAATGGGGTCCTAATCTGTAAGTGGGGTATCTGTTCATTACTGCAATACATATAATTCATAAAGGGATGGAGGAGATTACATTAAAGTTTGTGAGTTTCCCTTGATCTCTGGGGGTGTTTGGTCTGAGAAGGGACTGAAGGATTGAGGCAGGTTGTATTTCTGAAAGAATGAATATCACACCATCCACACCACTATTAAATTGTCAGTCAAGTTTAATGCATCATAAAGAAGTAAAACTACATTGGCATATTTAAGACAAACACTTTTTTTCTATGCACACTATCCACTGGACAGTCCCCTTTTCAAAATAACTACTTTTAACAGTCCAAGACACGTCTTCAGAAATTCTTCACATGTTCAACCTTCCATATTTTCCTTTTTTAAATTTGTCTGAGAAGAAAAAAAAACATTAAACCTGAAAACACTTACATTGCAAGCCACATTAGAATGCATAATTGGCATACAATAATCAATGTATAACAATTGTGTTTTACTTAGTTCACTTTGTTCATCAATAAAAGAATATAAAAATCTTGTTCAACTGAGTGTTAAGTGTATTAAAATAGATTTGTATAGTACTGCACAGTTTCTCCCGGAGTTGTGAAAATGGTTGAAGGGGACCATGTGCTGCCTAGTGATGGGCAACTGAAAAGGCCAGTCCCTCATTTAAAAAAAAATTATATTCGGCACCATGTCATATGCTGATGTGAGAGACTAGCTGTGTGTCATGCTCTAGTGGTTCCTTGCTTTTGTTTTGTTTCATACCTGTTGTGCTAAGTAACTAAAGGATCGGAGAATGGAATCAGTGGTTGTGTGAAACTCTGCCTTGTTAGAGGAAAAGGGGTTGCCCATCACTAACTTCCGAGGTAGGCCTCAGGATTACAGGATAGGCCTGTGGCCTACGAAGGCGCCAGACTGACCCTTGTAGTATCAGGAAGACTCACTAGTGAAACAAGCAGGAGCTCTAAGATTTTCTCAGACTAATACTAAACATTTTCAAATGTGTTACAAATCAACAAAATTTAAAAAGGAATTAAGTTTGCAAAACCCCAGCAAACCCTTAATCTTCCACAGTCCACCCTTCCCCCAAAATTCTTGCTATTATCCAATATGACAAACAACCCCTTGAGGCAGTTTTTTTTCCTGTACCATTTTTGCAGATATTCCTGCAAACAAACAAACAAACAAACACCCCACCAGCTTTTTTCCATGTTACCTATTTTTACAATAAAAACGCAGTACAAAAATGTAAAATTATTTTTTGGCATATTATCTGTACTGGCAATAAAAGAAAATCAATCTTTATTTGCTTTTATTAAAAAAAAAAAAAGGTTCAAAACATAACCAAAAAAAATAAAACCAAACTGAACCCAACCTGCCAAAGCTATCCACTATATGGTTTATGCTAAATCTTGCACAAAAACTCCATGAGAAAAATACATCAATAGCAAAATAAGTAAAAAGGACCTGCAAAAAAGTAAGGAATTTTACAGTCATACCTCTTTAAATACTTCAGAACGCATATACAGAAGCATCAGCATGAAAATACTCCAATATTTTACTAGAAACGCTAACTTCATACAGGTTTTTAATTTAAATATCTGCAATTCAGCTATAATACTGAAAAAAATGATCTTTTTGTTTTAAAGGCTCTGTGAGCGTCCCATGACGTCATTCTTGTCAAACGGCCCATCTTCAGTTCACCTGAATCAGTGAGGCAGACCTTGTTCACTTTGCTAAGAATCCATGTCAAGTCCTAAGTAGTTCCGGCTCTTTTTATATTACCAGTTTCCTCCCTCAAACAGCTTTAAGCCCAGCTACCTCCCTACTAGTTTACTAACTCTTTGTATTTAAAATTTTTCCCTTTAAAGCAAACTTGTAAAATTGTCTGCCCTCCAAAAAGGATACTTCACTTTCTATCAGCCACACTATTTCTTTTCCTTCTTATTCATAAATACATTAAGGCCAACATAACAAAACAAATCTCATAAGCACTGAAGGTCTTGGCAAATACAAAACTGCAGCAAAATCTGCTCTGTGGGAAGTTGCTGCCAGAGTGACCTACAAACTAGACTGATTGGCTTAAGTTCTACATGTGTAAAAAATAAGATTGTTTTTTGTTTCCTTCATTTCCCGTTGTTTCAGTTTAATCTCTCCTTTGCGCGTGTATAAAGTTTTTTTTTTTCCATTTTCCCCAGACAGCTCTGTCAGTTGTTACCCTGTGATTGCTGCAAGGCTTTGTGCTTGGCAGCAGAGGCCGATGAGGGTTTGATCCAGGGGACAGTTAGCAGGGAGGAGGTGGTGGTTGTCGTCATGGTAACCTGAATCATCTGCTCATTTTGTATCAGTCTAATGAGAGTTTTGAGACGTTCCAGCGATGACTGAGTCCCTTTCTGCTGGGCCAACAGGCTGTTTTTTAGCTCTAAGCATTTCTGTTGGAGAGAGAGATGGGGAGAGGAAAGGAGAGACTGAGAATACATTCAAATTGGCATCAAACATCTCCCCAAAAATGCTTTCCATGTCTGGAGAACATGTCCATCTCAAACAAATTACATTCTCCTTTGCAGATAGCAGAAACACAAGTATAACTAATGAAGTAACGGTAAGTGATGCATTATGTGCACCAATGATCTTAGCAACAATATTCATCTAAGATCAAGTATATACTGAGGGCGCTTTTGACCACATCCAGTTGAAAGACAGGAAGAATACATGATCGTGTGATGACGGTCTACAGATTTTGTTAACATGGATTTACAATGGCCACATTACTCGAAAGTGGCAAAGCCACCAATAACACCATAAAAGTCTTCCCAAATGACTTCAGTAAAACCTTCAGGTCAAACTACACTCTGATGTATGTTGTATGTGGCACATATTTCTCAGTCCATTTTAGGGAGATTAAATAAAGTGGTGTTTGTTTTAAATCCGTTTACCTAAATCCAGGCAATTTAGTAACAAGGATGCCAGTAACAATTTCTAAAGACAACCTCAAATATTTTTCAGGTATAAAATGTTAGTTTCAGGGCCACTATTTAATGTTCTACCATGGCTAGAAACAGAAGTCTTATCCTACTGGGAAGGGTATTTCTGGCTTTTAATGGATGAAAGCTCCTGTTTCTCTCTCCAATAGGTCATGAGACCCAAACCAGTTACTGGTCCAGGTCTGCATATTGTCTCTCATGGGCCTTGGTCCAGAATAGTTTTAGGGGAGAACATTCTTGGGAAGCAGGAAACACTTGAGGTTTGGGATTTTGGAATAAGCCCTGGGGGAGATGGATTAGAGGGCATGTGAAGTAGTCTAAGGTGAATAATAAATGCATAGGTCTGCAATTTATAACAATATCACTGTCACATGTGGTGTGTATGGGGTTTTCCACTTGATTCAATTAGTAATTTACTTTTTTAGTTAATCTAAATCTCAGGAACCAAGCATCTTTGATCGGATAAATATTATCATTGGCCAAAATTGCCATTTAAGAGAGACTGCTTCCCACTCAAAGGGCCTAATTCTGCTTCTGCACCACTCCCATTGACTTCAATAGCAGTTATTTTTATGCATACATACACACACACACGATAGTTTGGGCTAGCTTCAACTCTCTTTCATTCTGAAATCTCTAATCCACTCCATTGTTCTAACCACTAGAGAACATTCCACCCTACAGAGACCTCTCTCCGTGCATGTGTTAGTTTCCATTAGTGCTGATGGTGGTTATGGACAGTTAAAGGGAGTACTTCCCATTGTGATGTCTTTTAATAAGTTATTACTTTTCCTTCCACTCTGTTTTAAACGTGATAAAATATTTAACATGCCTCTCCTGGATAACTGCAATGGTAGAACAAGTACTGACCAGTTACTGTTGCAACTGCCACTTTAATTTTTCGGGATAGAGAAGATTAAAATATGTATTTACACCATATTACAAACAAACAAGCAGATTCTTATTATTAGTAGTGCTATAGTTTGGGGGCGGGGTTGTGGTCAGATAGACATGCCTCAAGTAAGTCCTGATCTCCACAGCAGCTAGGAATTTGGGTTCTGAATTCAGGCTAACACTCTCTAGAGTGGCAGGGACTGGTAGAAGTAGTGTATACGCATACCTGGAATCAGGGTATGCTTGGGTGACCCCCTCTAGCAACACTTGGTTCTAGTTCCTGTAGGAGATGCCGAGAACACTGCTATGATACTAGACCTTCTGAGAGTGGTGACGATGGTCATATCTGCCTTACCTCATTCTTTTGGACAGATATGCAGGCTCTTGGCACTGAAGCAGCTGGTCATGCACAGATCTTTCTTGTGAAAGATGGGAAGTGCTATACTGTAGTTATACAGCTCTGACTTGTGTATAGAATGGGACAAAGGATACGTTTAATTTTGTATTCTGATTTGAGTGGAGAAGCGCTCCAATAACAGATCTGCCACTGCCTCCTTCTGCTCCGCAACCTGCCAGTGTATCTTGCTCACCTCCACACCCCCACAAAGAGACCCCATATATGTTTCTTTGTAAAGAAACTATTCACACTTGAACATGCATAGTTTGTGAGCATAACTCATTTCCCAGCCATCAAATCTCAGTTTTTCAAGCATAAGCGCTTTATAACCAATTCTGTAGGAGACAGTATGCCGCACAGTCTGGAGTCTTACTTTAACCGCATTGTTGAGAAGTCTCTCTTTCTCTTCCAACTGTCTATGTTCGCTCTTCAGCTCGCTGCCTTTCTTTAATAATTTTCTCTTCTCTTCTTCTTTGACTGTAGAACAATAAGGTTTAGAATGTAAATGTTAAGATACAGACTGAAGAAATGGTGTGCACTGACTCATGAGAATAGGATTAAGTGCTCTAGATGGAGCACTGCATAGGTCTACCCCGTCCCATCTCAAAATGCATAGCCAGAGAAACTGAGTTTCCAGTTGCACATAAGACAACTCTCTATCACTTTTGAAATGGTTCAAGCAGAGGACAGACATTATTCCACAACACACCTTTGAGGTGGATATAGAATCCCTATTTTATAGATAGGGAAACTAAGGCAAAGAGATTAAACTACCTGCTCAGGGCTACACAAAGTCATTTAAGGATATTTCTTCTCACAAATGCTAGGTACAAAATTTCAGACAGTCATGCCTTTATTAAATTATCAAATAAATTCGTTAGTCTCTAAGGTGCCACAAGTACTCCTTTTCTTTTTCCCATTTTAAAGGTGAAACTGGGGACTAGAGAGCCTCTTATCAGGAATCATGCCATTCTGTACCTGTTTTATGAGTAACATAGGAATGAACAATAGCCAGAGTTCCAGTCCATGGCACATTTTCATCTTTCTTTAATACCTATAAATCCACGGAGCAACAAAAATTAGTAATCCACAGAGAGAGAGAGAGAGAGAGAGAGACACACACACTCTTAACGTCTTCCCACTCACCCCACAAAAAGAACTTTACTATTACAAAAAATGGTATAATTGGAATTATAAGTTGTAAACTGAAATGCAGTGGAAAAATTCTGTAACTTTTATTTTACTTCACTATAAACAGTGTCACTACATAATTGCTAGGATGGGGTTTTCTCACACTCAATCTCACACTTGATCATCACCACAGAGGACCAAAAGGAATTATTCTCCAGCCCCCTTCATACAAGCTTACACAATTTCCAGGACAGTTAGAGGTATTTTGCCTACCTATTAGATAGAATACTGGAGATAGAATACTGGACTTGATGTATCATCATTCTGATCTAAGATGGCCAATTGTATTGGGTATGAGACAGAGAAGATAGGCTGGTTCCACTGAATGTAAATATAGACCAGCAATTCTCTTTGACATTTCCAAAGAAACTAAATAGTAATTTTTCCTAGGGGCTAGAGCAGAGAATTCTAAGGAACAAAAATTAAGCCCGCTCATTCTGAAATTTAGCAACATTGATTTACAGTTCTTACAAACCTGGTGCTAATCATTTGGCTTGTGTGAACACTGTTAGAATTGCATTTATAAAATGATTATCAATAGCTGCATATGATAAATCTTATAAAGAAGATGGCGTACTCTCCTTACAACCTTCAGATCCTCTGGTGCATTGTCTGTGCATGACACTGTCTCCTCCATCTGCAAGAACTACATTACTTGCTTTGCAATTGTACGTACAGGTGGTTTTTATTGTAGAGAAGAAAAATGTAAAGGAAATGAACAGCCATTTTTAATCTTTCAGCGTAAATCTTCAGGGATGCAATACCATGAAATCAGGAGGGGAAAAATGTAAGGTAAGATATGAGACCAGTACTGTGAAACTACTAGGCACCAAAAGCAGCAAATTACCGAAGAAACTTCAATGCAGTAGAATTTCAGTGTTATGGACACCTCAGGAATGGAGGTTGTGTCTGTAACTCTGAAATGTTTGTAACTCTGAACAAAGCACAGTTCAGGCTCCAGATCCAGTAGCTGACACTTCAGGCCACAAAGCTCTGGCAGCTTCCTTTCTGGGTTGGACTGCGTTTGCAAGCTTGTCCCCCTCCCGGAAGAGAGAGAGAGAGAGAAAACGTGTCCCCCTCCCAGCTGGGGAATGGGGTTGGGTAAAAACAGCATGTCCACCTCCCGGTGGGGGGTAGAGGGGGAAGGGGTGAAAGTGGCACAGACCCCAACACTGCTCCTGCTCTGTTGGCTCTGGCTGCCTTAGGTTGACAGCCCCAGCTTCTTCACCTCCTAGCTGTAAGTGGCTGCCCAGCATGTGGGGGTGAGGTGGGAACAGGCAGCCCAGCCAGCCTACTTTTAAGATGCAAAACAGGCACAGTAGATTATTTGACTTTTTTTTTTAGTCTCTGCTGCTGCCTGATTGGTTCCTTCCGGTTTCACATGGTGCCTGGTTGACTGGTCAGTCCTTTACTCTGGTGTTTGTACCTTTGAGGTTCTACTGTATACTTTTGATAATCTTGTCTCCTTAGCTAGTATCGTAGGCTGAAACAGCCTCTAGAATTATGATATACAAACTCACTCTCTCCTTTTTCCTTTTCTTGGAATGACTGCAATACACATGCCTCAACTCACTTACCTTTTGTTGGCACTTTGGGCAGGCCCAAACCCCTTTGGGGATAGTTTTAAGAGGAGGGTCCAAGCAATTGAGATGATATGCTCTTGGACATGTGCCACATGGTTGCAAGTTAATGCCACGCTTACATGCTGTACAGTGTTCATCATGGTGGATTTCATTCTGAAAGAGAAGAAAAGGGTAGGTTGGGTCAAGTCAACTCTTAACATAACTTTCCATGAGCAGCACTTGGAGTCATTACTTCACCAGACAGACCATTCAAACACAATATCTCATTTTCAAAAGCTTCCTCGCTGCTGTAGAAGGAAGACAGACAATTTTGTACTCATCAGCAACAAACAAGCAAAATCCAATGAGTTGCAACAAATAGCAAAAATGTGAAATAATCAAACAATCACACAGACAGCAATCAAACACAGATATGAATCAACTAATGTTTCCAGCCTGTAATGTTATAAATTATTCCTCTCTGTTTCTGGGAGTGTGTCACTGTCACTTCCAACACACATATATCACCAGGTGCAGTTCTATTTTGATGAGTGGGCCAATGTCAATATGTGGCTCACTTGTCCTTCAAGTCCACAGTAAAAGCAAGCAAGCACAAGTTTCTGGGGGAAAAAAAAGCACAGTTCCAAGTCTTATGCACACTGCCTTGAAGAGCAGCTAGGGAAACAAGCATGAATACAACTTTCTCCCACATGCCCCCTCACAAATTTCCTATAGAGGGCCCCCATCCCTCTCTTCTCTATTTCGTTAATTATTGTTTTCTGATTTAAACCAGACAGATCCACTATGAAAACCTTTCTCAAACAAGACTGATTAGTACTTTATCTGTAGTTCATTTTATATATTGCTAAATCTCATTAACAAAGTTACAATGTCATGTAGTAAATTGTTATGCTAATCTGGTGGCACTGTTAATTACTCTTCATATAATTAACTACATTTTAATAAAAGAGAGACTGATTTTGGAGCTCTCATGGTTTGTGAATCATTACATAAAAACCTCAATTTTCCTACTAGTTTTCCAGGGGAAAAAAAAGTGATTTATTGAAATAAATTTATTCTATAATCATGTTTTCATCTTTCAGAATATCATTTTTACAAAGTTTCATGTCAGCTTTATCCAGCATCAGATCCTAAACTCAAAATTACTCTTGTCCAAAATGCCTCTCCAAAAATGTCAATATTAGAAAGCACTATTAAAAATGTCTAGATTGTAACCTTAACAGAGAGAGATCTACTCAAGTAGAACAGTAAATATTTTTCTTAGATGTTTATTAATACCACAAAGTTAAACCAGCATTTTCTCAATCAATGGATTCTACAAAGTATTAAATTAAAACCTGTGAACACGAAAGCACACAAGTTCAACTTGTTCTGAAATTCTGCTTTAATGGCTCAAAGATTTAGGTAAACTGGAGAGATTCCAGAAATGGTAGGAAAAAAAGGGAAAGGAAACATTGCAATTTTGTACCCTGGCAGAGACTACACTAATTAACAGCAAGCACTGTATTACATGATGATGAGACAGACAGTGGAAATATACAAATCTTGCTAAACATACCTTCCAACATGGATCCTCATTTGCTAGCACATGAAAGAAGGGCAGAGAACAAGTTAGTGGACAACACATCAGTGCAATGAATTTTAGTCAAGCCATGACACAAATGATGAAAGAAGGGGGGGTTATAGCCAGTTATTTTAACGTGAACATGAGAGAGTGACACTTGAAATAACACCAATGAACGTTTTAGTATTCAGAGCTGTATGTTATTTAGGTTTCAGGATTTGGGCATCTGAAACTCTAAATGCTGAAGATGTTAAAAAATTTCATAGTACCAAAACGTTGAGGTCTGTCCTAAACTTCCGATTGATAGGAACTGTCCATGCTTAACTAGATAGGAAAAATTTTTCTCTAAAGGTTTGACTCTTCCAAAGCGGAACACTCTGGCCCCCAACCAGCAGAGCACTTAAGCAGGTGCTTACCTTTTCAGTACAGGTGTAGTCCCATTGACTTACAGTTAAGCATGTGTTTAAATGCTTTTCTGACTCATGGCTAGAGTGCTCAACACCTTGCAAGATCGGGCATTATATTATCATCAACCCTTCTACATCAGAATCGCTCATGTCAAAAAAGTGTGTCATGTTTTGGGCTATCGCTTAGATGACTCTTTAATGGTTGTAGCCCAAGCCTGATGGAAAGAGTAGTTAGAGGTGGTTGAAAAATACACTGAATTTTTCAAGGAACTGTTTGGAAAAATTAATTCTTTAATATTTTTTTTCACAACAGCAAGTCTGTAATTTCCATTACTGAGTCACAAAACACTTGGGCACAATGTCTCACTGAGAAGTCCTAGAATCTCTCTCCTGCGCTCCTGTAAGTCAGCTGATGGAGTAGTCTTTCTTTGGGTTAGGAGATGGAAGTGATGTGGAAACTTCTTTCTTGTGCTCCTTTTCTGATCACACATTATCTGGTGTGTGTTTACATACATATGGCAGACAGAATTTGATCCACATGTCCAAAGCACCACTTGTATTCATGCTCACACACACTGAGCACAGTGAAACTACGATTATTCAGATGAACAGGGCACATGAAAGCTATTCAGATAAACAGAGGGGTGGATAATTGGAGAGTTTTTGATATAGGCGATGCATGTCAGGGACATGACCTCATTTCAGCTAAGAGATTTTTCCCAATAAACAAAATCTGAGTAATTGACATTTCACCGAGAATATCACAAGCACCATTCTCTCCTACGTTTTTTGTAAAGGAAGAGCTGTTTCCTGCACACTGTGTTTTCTTTAACAAATATACAATGCTTTTCAAAAATAAATAAATCCTTTTTGGTTCACATTTGTCAATAAAGTTGACCTACTCTAAGTGTCCACTTTTTCCTCTTCTACCTGCTGGAATGATCTAAACTGAGAATTATTTTTAAAGGGAGGTTGGTATAATAAGCAAGTTGGTGAGCTATGCAATGGAGACAATTAGATTAGAGTGTAAATTCTTTGGGACAGGGACTGTCTTGTTTTTCTGTGTTTGTACAATACCTAGCACGATGGGGTCCATCACTGGGGCTCCTAGGTGATACCACAATACAAATATATAATAACTAAAGCTGTGAGCTATGTAATTAAGACAGACAATGGAGCAATTGTTCAGCACAGCAACAGGGATTTTAGATATTAGGAAGAATAGTTATAGGGCTTACTAAAATAACTAACAATTAAGGTAAAACAGTGTCATATCCCAAGCAGCTTTGTGACAGTCATACCACTGAAGCTTTGTCACCTGTCTAAAAACATGGACACACAGAGGAAACAAGGAGATTTATTGAGGGTCTGAGAGTAACCTAGCTAATGTTGTTCTCTCTAGGCATGTGTTTACAGGGAAACACAGGCATCAGTATTAAGTTGTATAAGAAGAGTAAGGAAAATGGGATATCAGCAACATAGGAAGAAAAGACCAAAGCAGGTCAAAATTTTGCATCTGTATTAAAATGGCACTTTTAATTGCACCTTAATACTTAAAAATATTTTTTTTATTGTAGAAAAAGGATAAAGGTCCCTGTCCTTTCCTACCTCTAAAGTACTATCGTGTATAAACAGTAGAATCTAAGTTGTAGCAGCTGCATCAGAGAAAAGAAATATTCACATCTCTTTACAGTCTTCCTCTCCTGTTCTGCAATGTATTCAAGCCCCTCATCCTCAGTTCTACACAGCACTGTCCCCCCTACAATGCATTTTTTATTTCCTTTTATGTTCTGTTTAATCCTCTCTCCTCAACTTTCCCTCTTTCTTCCCTTTTTTCCACTCTCGGTTCTGTGCCTTTTCTCATGCTGCCCCTTATGCCTGCCACTTATTCCTTCTTCCCATGAGCCATTACTTTTCTTCTCCAAATTTAGTTCAGTGTTGCCAATTTGTTTTTATCGTGAAATCTTACAAAAATTTGGTGTTTTCCTTAAAGGCTCAGGTCCTGGAGTCATTGAGTACATGAGAATTTCACTGTTTCCTTTGAAAACTAAGTTTCTACTCTCATAGTTACAGAGTACAGTTGGAAAATGTGAACCCTAAAAGCTGAAAACCAGAAGATAAATGAAAAGACCCCCTAATTTATTTTTTTAGTCTAATCCCATGGTTTTTGAACATTTGGAATTGCAATACTGCCTCCTTAACATCTACTTTTTCTCTACAACACTGGAAACCTGATCTTTCCACTGATTTCCCAGGGCTTTGGGGATCATGCTATATATCCTTATGACTCCTTAACTTTATCTTTTGTTTTGCAGTGTAACCATCTATTTTCATTGCACAGTCCAAGGGGCAGGGGTCTTGTATAGCTATGCACACTATGGTACTCTAGAAGTAATTAATAACAAATACAACTAATAAATATTTAATACCACAACATAATAGCAATGTATTCATTTAAAAAATACTTACCTCTTGCTGAAAGGAACAAGGGGTTATTCAAATAATTTGATGCAAGGCGTTTCCGCTGCAAAGGGAGAGAAAAGAAACCATACTGTCATCTCAAGAACTCTGGCTCTCTTATACTTTTCTACCATCAGTCTCGAAGGAATTTCCTTCATGCATAATCAGTACTCAAAAAGCTAATTCTGTGACTCAGAATATACTCTGCTTAAGGCTTCTCAGATGGTCAGCTAAACCATATACAGCTGCATTATTCATCTTCTAGCAAGGTTTCTACAGACCACTTTATTAGATTTTATTAACAAGTGGTAAATGCAAATTACCAACATTATTGATTGGGCTTCAGGAGTGGTTCCTGGGGTCTGTAAACAGTACTAAAAAACCTGACACCCAAAGAACATTTATAATAAACAAATACATACTAAATTGTTGCTGTGAGACAACACTTTTATTAGTGTCGATAGAATTGGTGATGAACTTTCCACAGGAGGGGGAAAGAAGTCACCACTTTGTGTGACAATTATCTGCATTTGATACACGTAAATTTTGATTGCAAGCTGTACACAAAGGCCTGGGGAAAATATTTCCCCCCAAACATTAATGTGCACTACCTTTAGGTGTCAGAGGTCATCTCAGTCTGAAAGAATTTCAAACCTATGGACACCTGTTCTCTAGGTACTTGATTGAGACAACCAAATAACATTCCAACCAGTTACCAGATGGTAACAGCTATTGGTCACTAGAAACCTGGGTTTGCAGTCTAGAGAATAAAGGTCTCCATCCACGGTAATTGCTTTCCTGAGCCACCCAGCTCCTGTGCCGTGACCTTACAAAGAGTGCTGTCCTCCTCCAATATACGTTGTTGAACCTACTTTCAGGAAAATCAGAGTTTTCTTTCTAACAAATGATTTATTCAGTGGTTAGTAAACTGCTTTCTAGTGTCATGCTCTTCAGAATACATGAATGACTGGATGGCTAATGAATTTTCAGTTGACATCTGTTCCTTCAGAAAACATTCAGCCTGAAACATAGCCTTCCTTCTGTTTTAAAAAATATACTACCCAGGGTGGAAGAATGGAATAATTTCTTCACAGCATAAAACCCCCAAACATGCTTTTGGGCAGAGATTTAGCTGCAGAAACAGAAGTCCAATTTGAAACAGCAACTTCATATTCACAATGAAGGCAGTTAACAGCACAATGAAGCACATTTTCTTGGCTCCGGCAGTTTGGGGGAGGGGGCAAGTAAAAAGTGTAATTTATATGCAATTTCAATTTAAACAATCATGAATTAAAGATCATCCACTAGATCAGTTGTAAATTAAACTGCGCCAAAATGTCTGAAAAATGCCACAAAATACCTCAGCTCACTGATTAGTAAATCAATCTGAGAAGCTAATTGATTGGAGGAATACCATCTGCTTCCATTTTATTTGAATGACATTCCCTATGGTCAGTCCTTAATGACAGCTCTTAATGAGGACAGAGCTGGTCAGCCACATGACTCTCTCATTTTAAGATTCTTTCTACATGCTATTCTTCACTTCAGGATATACTTTTGAGAATAAAGTCTAATAAGAACAAGGATATGATAAATGTATTTACCTCCTCATCAACCCTATACAAGTTAATTTAATTTCTCAAAAATACTGCTCAGGTTAGGACCAAAAAACCCATGCAAAATACATTTTAAACAATCCAGTAGTAGTACACTTCAAGCCAAATGGACCTTATATGAGACAACACAAATAAAATACAAATAATACTGAGGTCCCCATTGAGCTGGGCACTATATGCACATATAGCAAGAGACTCACAGTTTGAATTAATAAGACAGAGGGGGTGGGGAAAAGGAAACATCAACATTCCCCATCTGTGTAATAGGGATAACTGAGGCAGAAAGAGATTAAGCAATTTGCCCAGTGTTACAAAGCAAGTCTGTGGGCAAGACTGGGAATAGAATTCAGGTCTCCTGAAACCCACTCCACTGCCGTAAACTGCAAGACCAACCTTCCTCACAAATAAGTCACTCAACAACCCATTTACATTCTGCTTACCAGTTCCCTTCTCTCAACAATCAACTACCTCCCCGCTACCACATTGGCCAAAATAACTGGAAATCTCAAAAAGCTGGTTTAGCTAAGAGTCTGCATTGCTGATAATTTGTTAAGCAAAATCCATGTCCTTTGGTTTACAGCACAAAGGAAAAACTAATATATGTTCCTTATATGTAGAGCTTGCCAGAAACCAAAATTTCCATTCTATGGCAGATTTCAATTTTTTTTTATTCTGAATTACAACTGAATGATAACATTTCCAAATTCCCTGTGGAACAAAGATTCTGAAAAATTTTAATGGAAAACTATCATAACATTTGGTTTAGATAATGTCTAATAGCTTCTTTGTCAACATATTTCATTTTAATATGGTAAAATGTTTCATTTTAATAATGTTGATCCATTTTGTTAACTTTTATTACAGTAAAATATTAATTTTAATGATATAAAAGTAAATCTACATGATAGGTAAAATGCTTTTAACCTTTTCAAAATATTTTGCCATTATCAGAACAAAATGAGAAAGTCAAAATGTACTTTTTTTTTTTTTAAATAACCCAAGCTTTGAATCCAATGCTAGACGAGGGTCAAATTTTGTCACACCTGCGAAAGCTCATTGAATACGGTAGTACTGGAATAAAAGAGCAGAAATTAGATGTCAGGGTTTCACTTCAGAGTTCCTTTATTATCAACAGGACCCATAGGCACATTAGTTAATAAATGCTCGTGAAAGGGCTAGATTGTCTTCTTTGGAAAATGAAGTCTTCTCTGCTTTTTCACTGACAAGTATTACATGTGTAGCAGCAGTGCAAGTTTCAACATACTGACCCACCACTGTTCTTCAGTCCTGACCTGGAAAGACCCTTCTCTATGGGAAAGAGAGTAATTAGGTCCCATGTTTATTTAGCCTTTTTTGGCCTCTGCTCAGACCATCAACAAGGGTTCCAGTTAGAGCCAAATGATGTTCGGATGTGAAAAGCTGTTGCCTAGAAACTGAGATAAAACATGTTTGTTTCATACCCCCTCCCCCACCGATCATATGAGGTTCCTCATTCATATGTACTTTTGCAATAAGAAGCACTTAAGCCTTTTATTGGAATAGAACAGAACTGTGGTGAAAAGTGCATGATAAAGTACCTCAGTTTCCAAGAGTCCGCTATAGGCTGGATTTGCTGTGCTTCTTCTCTTTCTTTCCTGACGCTTGCTCTGGATTTCTGTAACCATGGAAAGAAACGTTCATTGTGTGTTTTTCATTCATCAGGGGAAAATGTAGATCTAACTTGTTAAGCAAGATGCTCTTGCCCCCAACGCCTTGGGCATTGTGTTCAGTTTCAGTTTCTACAGTATAATTGGGTTGCCTCAGTATTGATAGTTGCTGCAGTTCAAGGTCTGATATTACTAAGCCTTTCTCATAAAATTCAAACACAGGCATTTTTATTTCATCTTCCTCCAAAACAGGCTTGCTCTGCACTAAAAGATTTTATTATGATCCCTTCAGAAACATATTTAGAAAGCTCCTTCAGATGGCTTTCAAAACACTACCAATATCTGTTATTAAAAAAAAAAAGCATATCAAACATATATCCCTTGCAAGTTGTATCCAGTAAAAATCACAGGGCTATTTTGAAATTTTACTGTATATTGGTTTTGTTTTCCTCAGGTTAGGAAGGTGATGAAAATCAGGGTCATAATGAGAAGCTAAATTCAATCTTAACTATGGACTGATAATTTGTCTGTCCATAGTATACAATATTATGATCTTGTGCATAGAATGCAGTATCTGTTACTGGCACAGGCAGAAGTAAGGCCTTCTAAGGTCATCATCATAATTGGAACTCCAGACGCACCAAGTCACAGTTCTATTTAGAAGTAGGGAAACACAGGAAAACTCTTGTTTTCCTACACCAAAAGGGATTTAGGAGTTAACATTGGCTGTGAGTTAACATTGGCAGCATACCTCTGTAAATATACAAAGATGTAGATAGGGTAAAATCCTGACCCCATTTACGACAATAGGGCCAGGATTTCACCTGGTGTATTTCACTTTATTCTTTGTAAACTGCTTGTGAAAATGGAGGAAGATGTTTACTGTGTCAGTGCATTTTACAGCCTTCATTTTTCAAATCAACTAGTAATCTTGGATGCGCCATTTCTGGGGACTCAGCACTTTCTGAAAATCAGGCTCCTGAAACGTGTCAAGTTGAATTCTGAAAATCACTAGTCACTTCTGGAAAAACTGAGGCTTATATACACTATCTTTTCTCATTTGTTAGTGCTGGTGAAAAACGCTAGAGACTGAAGTCTATGTATTTACAGGCAGCAGCTGTGCAAACTTTTTCTCAACGTCATGATATCATGACCATAAGGGGCTACCTCTAGTAGCAAGAAATTAGTTCACCCCAAATGCCCATCCAGCCTTTGGCTTTAGCTGAGGTTGCCAACAAGTGTGCTGGAGGGTTTTGGTGATGTGGACACTCACTGAGTAGGAACTGGATTGAGAAAACTAAGCTCAAGTCCCCCACAGGGCATGCCCAGTCACCAGATTGTAACAACTTTTTGTCATTGATGCTGGATCCAGGATGCACTCTGGTGACCCACTCTGGTGAAATGTTTGGTTCTCACCGCCAATGCCACAAGTATGCATGTGTATTTTTTTTAAAAGAAAAAGCTAAAAAGAAATACTTTAGGTGGGTGTCATACATCAGCAACACATTAACTGGAAATCAGCTTTGTCCCCAGTGAAGCATCAGTCCACTACCACCATCACCAATGAATATCTCTTGTAAATTGGTCTATGCAGCCTATATTGACAATGTATCCTGAGTGACATGTACCTCTTACAAAAATCCAACACAAGGTTCATGTGTTCCATTTACTACTTAAACCCTCAAAAGAGAGTGCATATGGCTCAGGTTGACTCTCTGCAGGGCAGTGTGCTGCTCCCAATGAAGGGAAAGAAACTTTTCTGGAAGTTAGCTGGAAGGGTTGCTAGGCTGAAGTGGATCACAGCCCATAAGTTGTCTAGGTCCCTCAACCACAAAGTAAATCAATACAAAGGAAGGCAAAAGATATTACATAATAGAGTAATGATATCAAATAAGTTTTAATGACCCAGTCTGAATATGCTTTATGTTTTTACTTCCAAAAGCGTAAAATTGCTAAACACATTAGACACACTAAAAATAAGCTGAATTTAATGACCAATACTGCCTGACAAACAGCAATGACTGGTAACAGTAAACATGACAAAGGATTGAAATAATAAACTCTCAGGAGTGTGAAATCTGTTGAGGTACTTTTCTTTGACAGTTGTAATCACCACTAATTGTGAAGAAATACCCTTTCTATAGTAAATGACTTTATACGGAGCCATTTATTTAGAAGCAGTAGGAATATTGAAAAAAGTGAATTTGTCTAAAGGGACTAATTTTGCAGGATTAGAATAGTATGTAGATTCAAAAATGTAAGTCTTTGCACTTACAGTATAAGGAAGAAAATTGGGTGCTACCTGGTATTTTCAACATAGTGGCATCGAATTAGCATGTTTTAATGAAACCCAAGGGCAACAGAATTATTCAAAATGATGCTCTTCATGCACTTTATCATAATTTCAGATTCTGCCCCATTTTCCTCAAATATAAAAGAGAACATGAATAATCTCTAAGACTTGCAATCATCATCTGTACTTTTGAATTATAAGAGATGCGCAAAAAAATGCTCTCTCAATTTCTATTTCAATCTATTTCCATTAAGGATTAGGAAAGGTGACGTCTTAAACTTTCTTTAAACTGCTTTCAAATTTTCAGTCTTCAGGACACTAGGATGATTTTCTAAAATGCAAATATAAAGAGAAAAACCACTCTGGAAAATCGAGGAACAAAATTAAAGAAAACATACTGCATATTTTGGCATGATATTTTTATTAAAATGCTACGGTCTCCCGATACACTCAATAAAAAAAATTAATGTACTAGAGAACTAGGAAGATGAGTGGTTTTATTAAAAAATACATAAAAATCAAATTTTCCAAAGGTAACACGGGCTCTAACTCAGATACTGAAGTACGTGCCTGACTTTAAGCATGAGTAGTCTCATTGATTTTACTAAGAGCTTGTCTACACAGTGGGGTAATGCTCTTTACCGGGGTGTGATTTTTAAAGTGCACTAACATGCGCATTAATTGGTCCATGCAAACCCTGCTGGTGTGCATTAAAAGTTCCCTAGGGTGCTCTGTAGTGCTGTTTTAAACAATACTACATTAAAGCCCTCTGGAGAACCTCTAGTGCGCACCAACAGGGCTACATGGGCCAATTAATGCATAACACATTAGTGTGCTTTAGAAATTACACCTCCCATAGAGCACATAACGCCAATGTGTAGGCAAGCCCTAAGACTACTCGCATGCTGAAAGTTAGACATATGCTTAAGTATCTTCCTGAATGGGAGCCATAAGATAGGAGTTTAGTAAATTAGTTAGTAATTTACGATTCAATCATGCAAAATCAAAGGCCAGATTCTCAACTGGCATAAGCTCCAGTGACTATGATGGAACTATACCAATTTATACCTGCTGTGGATTTGGACCTAAGTTTTTATAGAAAAAAATGTACTGCCTGAAATTTGTAGTTAATGTTTGGATGTCTTCCCCGTGCTGCCAAAAAATCTATTTCACACCTGCAGCAAATGTGCAAATCAGGCCACTTTTCCCCATCTACACTTTCAAAACAGAAAAAGAGGCACAAATCTGTTAATTCTTGCAGTTTATTTTTGAAGATTGATCATGGGACTACAGAGGTGACAGAACACATAGGGATCAAACACACACTGAAAGATGGACATTGGCCCAGATTATCCATTGTGCCAGCTTTCTAGCTGGTGCAGCAAGTGGATTGGGAGAGGGGAGGAAATCTGCCTACAGAAAGGGTTGGCAAATTGGCTCTCTGATTCCCTACCCAGATCTGCGTTGGTCACAGCTTTGGTGAAGTTTAGGTTTTCTAACCTATGACACTCGTAACAGTTCTCAAGGGGCCATCTACCAGCTGGGGACTGCTTGAGAGCAGAGCATTCTTGCCAGACCCCCTCCTGACCCATTATGCCAGGCGTCCCAGCTGAGGAGTCAATTTCTGCTCCCTGTGAGGCATGCAAAGAGAGCTAAGCAAGAGCCAGAGGCTCTGATCCATTATTTTTAGGATGGGACAGTTGAGCATTGTTAAGATTTTACCAGATCCTTCAGCTTTCTGTAGACAGATTCCTCATTGATTCTTACTGTCTGCAGCATAGTATGGAGAACAGATGAGATTACAGACTAAAGTGTAACTGTAAAACAATATATGAATACTTACCTTCCAAGTGTTCTGTTGTAACCAGGCCTAATGCTACCATAAAGGCAATTTTCTAGGGAAAAATTAAGAAAGTTCAGTTTTGCATCCTATGATAACAACTGTAAAAAATTGCCAGCTTTGCCAGAATAAACTCCATTTAGGGATTTTATAAAATTTTACTTTTTGAATAAATATATAACAATGTGAACTTAAACTGAAGATCTTCTTCAGTTACATGTGAACAGACATATGCTACATGCATGATTATATGAGTCTTGGTAACAAGCATAGGTTTACCAAAATCCAATGATATAAACATAAGAATTTACAGTATGATCAAAACTCCACCCCGATCCTGCTATTTTTATGCTAGAAAATTTCCAGAGAAATGTTTAGCTCATTATTATTATTGGTTGGACGTGTTATAAATTAAACAGGCCAGTGATACACTCACTAAACTTTACACCACTATGTATATTCTAATAATTAGCTGTTACTGAAGGCATATTAGGCATGTTTTCCTATTGCCATTCAAAGTCTGCCCCTCCCAAACACTGTAGAAAGAATCTCACACATCTAAATTAGTCAGACACAGGGTTGCCTTACAACTGGACCCAACATCTTCCAGCAGATAATGAACAAGCATCTCCCACTGACTTCAGTTGGAGCCATGTTATAAAGCAGAATTTGGCCCATAATAATACATAGCATTTTTATACAATGTGTACATTCAAATCACTAAACATACACTAATGACTCTTCCCAACACACTGATAGGTAGGTGGACAAGAAGTGCAGCTGGTCAGGAATTTTACATCAACATGATTTTTTCAGTGGAAAATGCAGTTTCAGCAAAATTGAAATTTTCCCTAGGAAAATTTCAATTTTTCTAAAATGTTTCTATTTTCTTGTAATATTTTGGTTTGTATTGTTTTGACATGAACTAAAATATTTTGGTTTGTGGAAGTGGGCCAAACTATTTAGTTTTCCCTCATTTTGATATTAAACTACATCTGCCCACAGTGCCTCATAGCCTTATTTTCCCCTATGGGACAGGCTCTTTGGCAGGACTACATCTCCCAGGATGCATGGCAATCTCCCCAAACTGAAAGACATGCCGCAGCATGGAGGCACATGACTGCAGGTGAATCAAGAGAGTAGCAGTCTGATCAGAGAGCTCAGCCCTTGGGGACAAGAGGCACCTTAACTGCAATGTCCATGAAGTGCCATGGCACTATAGGCAGGTGCAGTTAAGTGTCAAACTGACTCCAAATGAAATGTTTAGATTCATTTTGTTTTGATCAAAAGCATCAAAACGAAACATTTAGATATTTCCTAAGTGAAAATTAAAGTTTTCATTCAGTGAAAAATGTTCACATTTTGACTTTTTGTCCCTATTTGGGATGAAAACAAAGCTGAAATACCAGAATTTCCAGTTGTGATGAGAATTCCGATTTTCAGATCTAGTAAGCATTATTATCTTCATTTTACACATGAAGAAACTGCAAATGAGGGGCACAAAGGGCAGAGTGGGGTGCCTTTATCCTTTTTGTTCCTTTTAAAGTCTTTATCAGAAAGGTGAAGTGATATGCCCAAGACCACACAGTGATGCAATGGCGGAGCTAGGGTTGGAACTGGGGAGCTCCTGACTGCCAAATCCATACTCATTCTGCCAAACCACATAGTCTGCTCAAGGTTCAATTCTTGCCATAGATAAAAAATGGGTAAGTGGCATCTCAGCACTGGCAAACTGGATGATAGTTAGGATTAAATTGCCTCTTCAGCTACTGTGGTGATGATGGGCATATAACCAACTGATAAGATTTGTCATGCAAATTTTAACTCCGATAATCTGCCCTCCCTACACATATGCAACACCAACTGGTATCAGTGGGGGTCCTGCACATGAAGGAAAAGCAGAATATCTGATCTGAGATCCACTGTGCAGATCTGAGAGGGGAATTTTGTCAATAGATTTGAATTACAAGCAGCACCTGACAAGAGAAGCTGGGAGTTAACTTTACAGCATGATAAACCTTACCTTTAGTGATTCAATAGGCTTTTTAATTTCAGGCTTAGAAATTATGAACAGTCAATATTTGATTAAATTCTCATAGCAGAGCCATAAATGCATATGATATTACCTGAAAATTAAATTGTGAGGAGGAGCAAAGTGTCAATCTCTTGAATCTAAAATTAAATTGAGATTGGAACCCCTGCTAAATAATTTCCACTTTTTATTACAAAAAGTATTTTAATAAAATTTTCTAACAGAATTAACGATAGCATAGTTATTTAACATATGCACAGTATTCATTAAATGGACCTGATAGTTATCTCACTATTAAGGATAGAGGAGTCAGACCTTAATAGATGTCTGCAAGACAATCTCGTTTTTAAAAACCGTAGTACAAGCTGTATTTCTTTAACGAGTATTATTTTAATGGTATATGTATTTTTATGGGCTTCACTTTTTCATAATGATGTGTTCAACTGAATTTCACTCAAAACACTACCTCCACTGCTATGCATTTTTCCACAAATCTGAGGAGCTACAATGGAAAATTGCTAATTCTCACTGCACTAATCCATAAAAATGATAATTCAGTCTATCCAGGTTCTCATTTCACATTCATCTCGATGGTATATCAGCCCCTTAAATGTGTTTAAAACTGAAGCATCAATCTCTCTGTTCCTTTCCTCTGTAGATAGGAGGAGTAAACTGTTTTGACTGTAGTATTGTCTTTTAACTGTGCGGAAAAATATTGCAAGAAAGCTATACTGAGGAAATGAGTGAGAAATGATCTTAATTGAAAAAAAACCCAGGAAACTGATTCTGCTAAAAATTTCAAAATTATGAAGGTTTTCCCATTTTCCAGGATTCACCATGGACGTTTTTGGCAACATTTTCTGTGACTTCTAATTAAAATTTTAATTAAAATTATCAACTTTTTTCATTTATCAAGAAGTGTGTATTCAGCAGCCAAAATTCTTCCATATAGTTTTAATAAAATCTTAATTTTTTTAATTAAAATGTTGCTAAAAATGTCATGGAAAACATTGCCAAAAATGGAAAATTTCACTGTCAGCAAGTTTTTGCAAAAAGTTTTGTTTTCTTAAAGAGGCCATGTTTTAATGAAAAAACTTTTAGTGCATATTTTTTTTTGACAAGCTCTATAAATCAGTTTTATATTTAGGCCCCACTTCAAAAAGGTATTTAACAGCGTGCATTACTTTAAGCATTTCAGTGGCCACTCAAGCAGTCAGTTAATGCCAAAATTACACACATGCTTAAGTACTTTGCTGAATCAGGGACCTAGATCTGATAATACTGTGATCCATTTACGCAACTCACATCTCTTTAAAACAAGCCAGTTTTCTCCCCGACTTATCAGCAAAAAATTGAGTGGGTACTTCCTTAAAGAGGAAGCATAGCTCAGTACAGTAACTCCTCACTTAAAGTTGTCCCGGTTAATGTTGGTTCATTATTACATTGCTGATCAATGAGGGAACATGCTCGTTTATAGTTGTGTAATGCTCCCTTATAACGTTGTTTGGCAGCCGCCTGCTTTGTCCACTGCTTGCAGGAAGAGCAGCCCTTTGGAGCTAGCTGGTGGGGGCTTGGAACCAGGGTGGACCGGCAGCCCCCCCATCAGCTCCCCATTCCCCTAAGTCCCCTGTGCGGCAGTCGCCCAGCAGGCTACCAATTGCTGGCAGTTCAGCTGTCCCTCCCCCCACTGCCATGTACTGCTCCTGCTCCTCTGCCTTGGAGCTGCTCCTGGGAGCCTCTTGCTTGCTGTGGGGGAGTGGGGGGCGGAAGAAGGGTGCTAATGTCAGGGTGTCCCCCTCCCTCTGCTCCTGCCCCCCGCTTACCCCATCTCCAAGAGCAGGTGGGGACACGACAGGGCTCAGGACAGAGGGAGCTTGCTGGTAGCAACTGCTGTCTCAACTTGCTGACATACTTAAAAAGGCAATGTACTTAGAGTGGCATCAGAGTACTTAAAGGGGCAATGCGCATCTCTCTCTCTCACACACACACACACACACAGGGTGTGTGTGTCTGTCTCTGTCTGCCATGCTGTCTCCCCTCCCTCCATTTGTGCTGCCTTGTAGAGTGTGAGGCTACATCAACAACAATGTGTTAACCCTTGAGGGCTCAGCCGAGTGCTAGTTCATCATTTAGCAGTAAGGCATTCCCTGGGAAATAGCCCACCCTCTGACTTCACCACCTCAACCAAGCTTCACAATCATCATTGCTGTGTACAAAGTATTAAATTGTTTGTTTAGAATTTATACTGCGTATATATATATATAAAACATAGTCTTTTGTCTGGTGAAAAAAAAATTTCCTGGGAACCTAACCTCCCCACCCCCCATTTACATTAATTCTTATGGGGAAATTGGATTCGCTTAACATTGTTTCGCTTAAAGTTGCATTTTTCAGGAACATAACTACAATGTTAAGCGAGGAGTTACTGTAGTTAGGACACAAGCCTTGGTTTTGGGAGATCCAGGTTCAACTCCTTTGGGCAAAGCACTTAGGGCCAGATTTTTAAAGATACACAGATGCTTAAAAATGCAGATTTCCAAAAATAGATTGAAAATCAATGCAAGCTAGGCCACACCTGCTTTTGAAAATCCCACTATGTGCCTATCTGCATCTTCAAGCACCTCTGATCCCCATCTGTAGAACAGAAACAATATTATTTCTCCAATTCACAGGGCTGTTGTAAGGCTAAATACATTAAAGAATGTGAGGTGCTCAGATACTGCAGTAATGGGAGCTAGCCAAGTAACCTGAGATAGAAGGCTTCATTACTTGTACCAAGTGTACTACTGTACATTTAACATCATGCTATGAAATCTTATCACAATTAAAACTACATTTATAAAAATCCATTAAAGTACTATATATATATACATATATGTATATTATGGAGTTTGTTCATTTATTTGTAACATTGAGCAATCCACAATGGGGTTGTTGGCCATTAGCAAAAATTAGCAAGGTCCTTTTGTATTTTCTGTATTTTTAATTGTGAATTCCAATCTTTCATCATTGACATTTATTTACAGAATTTCAATCCAAGTTCCTATTTATGTTCTGTGCTTTTAAGATAAATAAAGGAGCAAGTGCTTACATTGTTCATATATAATGCATATTTTAAATAATCCTACCTTCTGTACTCTGTACCACCAGATATTGACCCATGCTTTTGGAAATGTGCAGTACATCTTTCCACATAGTTTAATAAGGATTTTTACAAAGCCATTTCATTTTGTAATTACATGTTCCATTTATGTCATTACACATGTTTACGCTAATTATGCAGTTAGCACTAATTACACTAATTACATAAATGCATGATAATCAACTAAAGTTTACTTTCAAGGAACAAAAGAAATTAACTCTAAACCTACACTCTGAGCCTTATGCTGTGAGACATATCAATAAAATAAAGGAAATTCACAGTTAAGCCTTTACTGCCCTACACTGAAAAGTGTGGTTGAAGGTGCTTCCTACTTTGCTGGTGATGATATCCTTGTCTAAACTAACAAAGGGGTCAAAGGCCAAAGTGCTCACAGACCAGGATACTAATTTAACAGGAAGCTCACTAAGGCCATGTCTACGCTAGTCAAACTTTTGTTGCTTGCGAGTGAGCGACATAAGTTTTGCCAGCATAAGCACTCATGTGCACAGCTCCTCTTCCCCTCACCCCCTCCCTAGGCAGTGTCCTCTTTTTGGGAACCTGAAATATGGTAACCCTACAGCTAGTGACTACTATATTTTGTCTGCTTCACAGTTTCTTCAGATTCTGGCAACTTTTTTTAGAAGCTCTAACACCTCCATTGTTTCCAGCAGGCCCTTGAAATTTGGAGGGAGAAAGCCCTGTAGCTAGAGGCCTTTTTTTTGTCTCATGACATTCTTTTCAGGTTTGACGGAATTATAAACTATAAAAAAAATAACCATTTCCTTTCTTTTACTTGCTTTCCTCAGAGAAATTTGGGCAGCTTGCCAAAATAATAATTGACTATGAACATTCTGAAGAGTCAGACCTGTGGCCATGCAGAAGCACCACTTAATTGCGGCTAGAACGCCTGAGAGCTGCCAGAGCAGTGGGGTAGGAGGAATGAACAAGGCACTGTTCTCTCTCCTACCAGGTTAATCCTGGCACATGGCTTACGCCTCCTATCTTATCTCTCTCTGGGAGTACCACATGAGGTGAGAGACACTCCAATTTCCAAGGGGGAGAGTGAGGGAAAGTTGGGGCAGATCCTCTGGTAATGTGTCTAGATTCAGCAGCTAATACCACTCTCCAGGGGCATCACATCGAGCAGGAGCCAAGAGAGAGCTGGGTTGGGCTTCCCCCAGCCATCCCATTGACCCAACATATGGTGCCATCATCCCTCCTCTAGAAAAACAGCCTTCTCCTGCTGCCATAGTTAGTCCCATAGGCGCTGACTCTGTGGGTGCTCCGGGGCTGGAGCACCCATGGGAAAAATTAGCGGGTGTGCCGCACCCACTGGCAGCCAAGCTTCTTCCCCTCCACCCGAGTGCACCGCGTCCCCGCTCCTCCCCCTCCCTCCCAGTGCTTCCCGCCCCCCCCCCCCGCTGCCTAACAGCTGTTTGGCGGCGCTTAGGACTTTCCGGGATGGAGGGGGAGGAGCACGGATGCAGCATGCTCAGGGAAGGAGGCGGAGAAGAAGCAGGGAAGTGGCGGGGACTTGGGGGAAGGGGGCGGAGCTCAGGTGGGTAAAAGCGGGGTGGGGCGGGGACTTTGGGGAAGGGGTGGAATGGGGGTGGGGCGAGAGCGGTGCAGGGGTGGGAAGAGGAAGTGCAGGGATGGGGCCAGGGGAGGGGAGGTCAAGCATGCACCGGGCAAAGGGAAGTCGGTGCCTATGGTTAGTCCTGTAGTCTAAATGGTAGTGATCTGTATTGCAATGCTGAAGGTTCAAACTCTGATGATGATGCATGATGAGGGGTTTTACAATTACATACAACAGAATTTGATTTTGACCTTTTTCCTTTGAAGAAAACCTAGGTGATTATCTACAAAAATTACTGTTACAGAGGTTGCAAAACCAACCACTTGAAAGTCAAAGAACACCAGATTTATGGCTGTCCACATGGATTCCACTGTTGGTGACTAAAATAGTTGTACATTTGCTTAGAGATAGGTACTAGGAGTGCTACTTAAAGATTACTTCAGCTGAACAAATTCTTTCAGGGGACATCATCAAGCCAGCATCCAGGCTGTCAGATGTTACAAAGCTGGGACCAGGTGAAGGATCTGACCATTGTTCTGCTGGGCAGAGCAGGTAAGGTGATGAGGGGGGAGAGCTCTACTGAGAGATTCATCAGAGCCAAATACCAGAACTGCTGGGTCCATTCTTGGGCTATCAAAATCATCAGTCTTGCATCTTGCTTCAGAACTCTTGGTATCACGGTGGAAAGGCATACATTCATCTCGGTGACCAATGGATGAGAAAAGTGTCTGTCAGGGAGCCTAGGCTCAAACCCCCTTTGGAACAAAATGTCTGCCACAGTAAAGAAGAAATGTCAGACAGGTCTATTTCTGGAAATCCCCACTCGTGAAAGGTGTTCTGCAGGACTGAGCCTATGATAGGCCACTCGTGGTTGTCTGAGAACTACCTGTTAGATTGATCTGCCAAGGCGTTGTGAAGGCCAAGAAGATGCAGAGCCAACAGTGCACAGATGATCTTGCTTCCTCTTGCCAGAACACATAGCTGTGGTGTTATCTGTCAACGCTTGGACTGTGAATCCCTAGACTAGTGGTAAGAACTTTGCATGCTAGGCAAATGGCTCTGAGCTCTGGGACATATACTCCAGATGATCTTCCTGAGGGGACCACAGGCCCTGAGTTTGAAGGGGATCTAGATGAGCATCCCATGTCTGAGTGGAGGCACTTGTCACAGCAGTTTTGGTAGGAAGAGGTGAAGAGACAGGTATTTCTTTGAACACCTGTATTGTGTCTCTCCACCAGTTTAACAAGGAGAGAATGTCTCGAGATACCATGACCATCATGTTCATGTGGTGCTGGCTGGGTTGATACACTGATTTCAGCCACCCTAGCATGGAATGTAGGTGAAGTCTGGCAATCTGCATCATGTTGGTGCATGAAGCCATGTGTCCTGGATATCTAAGACATGCTCTTACTGATGTTTTGGGTGCACTTGAAGTTGGTTGATGAGGTTTACTATTGCCTGGAATCTTTTTTGTGGAAGGTAAGCTCTTGCTGACCTGTAATCTAACACAGCTCCTATGAATTCTAGGCTTTGAGTGGGAATAAGCATGGATTTCTTTTTCTGACTTTCAGCCAAAGAAATTTAAGGTCATTTGAGTTGAATTGATCACTTGATGGGGTTATCTTCCTTGAATCAACCAGTTCTAAAGGTATGGGTGCATCTAGATTTCATGTATCCTAAGATGAGGGGCCACAACTACCAAGTTGTGGCAACACTCTGTACCAGTTGTGAGATGTTCCTACCAGGTACCCGTGGGCTGGATGAACAGATAGGTGAAAGTAAGCATCTTGCAGGTTGAGAGCTGCAAACCAGTATTGAGGATCTAAAGATGGAATTATGGAGGCCAGAGCCACCATTTTGAACTTGAAACAATTTGTTGAAACATCAAAGATTCAGAATGGGATGCCAATCCCCTTTATTCTTTGGGATGAGAAAATAATGGGACTAAAACCCCATTCCAATGAATTCTAAGGGCATCTCCTCCACGACTCTCAGTTGTAGAAGGGAGTCTGCTTCTTACTTTAACAGTATCTCATAAAAAAGATCTCTGAAAAGGAATGGAGAAGGGGGACAAGATGTAGGAAGGAACTGGAAGTGGATAGAATACCCCCTTGTTTCAATTTCCAGGACCTATTGGTCCAAGGTGATCTGAGTCCAAGCTTCCCAAAAATAAAAGAGAGCCAGTTGCCAAAGGTGGAGGAGGGAAAGAGAAGGCAGGAGATCTTCTGATGGTTCTGCCAAGCTCTCAACATGTGTGTCAAACCTGCTGGTTGCTGGAAGACACAGATTGTGCAGTGGCAGATGGTTGTCATTGCTGGAAACTGCTTTCTTCTTGGTGGCTCTGATGTCCTTTGAGGCTGCTAACAGTACTGGGAAGAGTAACACTGCATGAAGGAAGTCTGGTTTGGCTTGCTTCTTCCTGGGGCTGGAACATAGAGGCTCAGGGAGCATAGAGTCACCCTTGCGTCCTTAAGGATATAGAGGGCCTTATCAGTCTTTGAATTAAGAAGTTTGTTGCCCTTAAAAGGAGGGTCCTCAATTGTTGTTTGGACTTCCTTGGGAATCCCTGAAAACTGAAGCCAGGAAGATCTTCTCATGGCCAACTAGGCTGCAATAGTATGCACCTCTTTATCAGAGGTGTCCAGCGTGGCCCGTGCTGATGTGCGGTTTATCAGCTGTTCTGCAAACACGATGATGTTAGCTCCCCTCTGCGTTCTCAAGGTTGTCTGTCAGAAACTGAGACACTGTCCAATTCGGGTATTCGTATTTGGACAGAAGTGTTGTGTAATTAGCCATGCACATCTGGAGGCTGATAGACGAATACACTTTGAATCCAAATGGGTCCAGTCTCTTTGGATTTCTCTCCCTAAATGTAAATTTGAGAAGTCCCTGCTGCTTCGACCTCTCTTGGATTGCAGCTACCACAAATGACCGTGCTATTTGGTGGTAATAAAAGTACTCAACTCCCTCAGAAGGGACTTGGTACCTAGTCCTAGCTTGCTTGGATGCAGCTGGAATGGACGCTGGCTTGTGCCACAGGTCTTTCACAGGCTCCATCAAGTCCCTCATTTATAGGCATGACAAGCCTTCCAAGCATGGATGTATGCAAGATGTCCAGCAGTTTGTGAGGTTTCTCCTTTACCACTTCCAGATGTATATCCAGAGTGTAAGCCATACACTTTACGAGGTCTAGAATGACTGACGTCATCAACTGAAGAATGCAGTGTAGTAGCCATGTTGGTCCCAGGATATTAGAGAGACAAAGTGCATGAGGTAATAACTTTTATTGAACCAAAGTCTGATGGTGAGAGAGACAAGTTTGTTGTAATAAGCCATAAATCCAGTGTCTCTATTCAATCTATGATTTCTAATGTCCAGTAGAGTTATGAATTTAAGCTTTATGACACTAGATTCATGGCTTATTACAATGGTGTCCAAACGGTGGCTAGCAAGCCACATGTGGCTCTTTTACAGTTAAAGCTCAAGGAGCCCCCCCATGCCTGCCTTTCCCCACACATTTTCTGCCTGCCAGACAGGATGGGGGGAGCTCAGGCTTCTGCCCTGCAGCAGGGTGGTGGGACTAGAGGTTACTGCCAGAGACAACTGGTGCCTGATAGCTGGTGGATGGGAGGGGCACAATTTAAACATTCAGCCCCCTCAACAACTTGAGTCACACACACCCAGGGACACCCTCACTCTTCCCCTCAGTGGCCCCTCCCTACAGCTCCCAGCAATTTGCTGCTGCCTCTCCCTACAGTCGCAGCTCCCATCTTGCCAGCTCTCCAGGGAGAGAGCCTGGCTGCATCATGTGACCAAGCAGAGCCAGAAAACCCTGGCAAAAATCTGGTGGCAGGGGGCACGTGACCTCCCGCCGAACCCCAGCAGGCATGCCTCGGCTCTCGAATTTCTGAAGATTGTCATATGCGTCTCGGAGGGCCGGTAAGTTTGGCCACCCCTGGCTTATTACAGCAATGTGTACCCCAATAACCCCTCCTTTTTATCCTATGATTGCAGAGGTGTTAACAGGCCACTCCACCTTGAATGGCCCCTATGCTAACCAATCAGTTCCATGGTGCATTCAGCTGCGACTCTCGGAGTGTCTTTCCCAGACCTAAAGAAGATCCCTGTGTGGCTTGAAAGCTTGTCTCTCTTATCAGCAGAAGCTGGTCCAATAAAAGATATCTCTCATCCATCTTATCTCTCTAATCAACTTAAGAAGGCATCCCACAGTCTACTGCCTCATTGGGAGAGAATGAGGAGATCACACAGTGAGGAGCAGATCTTCTTGTGGTTGCTGTTGCTGTAGGTGCCTCATCACTTTCCTTCTCTTGCCTTTCCAGGATCTGAGGCTGCACTGGCTACCCTGGCTGCATTGCTTTATATTCCCTCTTTGGGGAGGGAGAACTAACCCTAGAGGCGACATAAAAACCAGAATCTAACATAATTTGTGTCTGTTAGAGCAGGGCTGCCCCTAGGGGGGTGCGGGGCCCGGGATGTAGGTGCTGAGTTTCTAATCTGCAGAGAGGTGCTCCCCCTGGCTCCGCCCAGGCCCTGCCCCCACTCCATCCCGTCCCTAAAGGCCCCATCCCTGCCCTGCTTCTTCCCACCCCTTCTATGCCCCCAGCCCGGCTCTTCCCACCTTTGCCCTGCCTCTTCCCCGCCCAGTTCCGCCCCCTTCCTCAAGCGCACAGTGCCCTCGCTCCTCTCCCCTCCCTGCCAGTGCCTCCTGACGCCGTGAAATGTCTGATCGTGGTAGGCGCTGAGAGGGAATCACACAATATCAGTCCTTTTAATACTCTTTTTATTATATGAGCTCTTAAAATTGTAAAAAGAATACTTCAAAAAAATTCTCTCCTAGTAGGACTATTGATTTATTCTGTAATAGTCCTTCAAAGTTATAGTTCCAAAGTTACTTTGTTTTCAGTAATTTATTCAAAATATGAATTGGATTCCACCTGAACTGAACTTCTGCTAGCTAGAAACAGATTCAATTTATATAATTTAAGGGAATCCAGCAAATATATTCATAATCCAACTTGAGTACATCCAGTCTAAAAGCACAAAAACCCTGTTAAAAGAGATAGCTGCTTTATGCTGTATTTTTTCAGATCTTCTGGTTTATATTTTAATTTACACAGAAAATGCAGTTCATCTAACATATTTAATCTTTTATCCAGTTTCCCTTTTTAGTTATTCATTCATGTGGATATACATGTATTTATCAAAAGCAAAAACCTGTGTTACATACGATGTAAAAGTCATTAGTCAATGAGAATCAGAAAATGCAAAAGTTACGCTTCCAGAATAAGTGTGTTAATTCAGCTTCACTACACAGCCTAAGCCAGATATATATATATATATATATATATATATAATAACAAACAGTAATGTATTAAGCTAGCGTACACATTTCACACTGTGATGCTTTTGCCGGGACCAGAGCAGGAATGCAGGTCAGAACTCCTGTAAAGAGTTAATAAGCAATCTAGTTAGAGATGCGTTAGATTCTGTTTTGTTTAAATGGCTTATAAAATAAGTTGTGCTGAATGGAATGTGTATTCCTGTTTTTGTGTCTTTTTGTAACTTAAGGTTGAGCCTAGAGTGATTCTCTATGTTTTGAATCTGATTATCCTGTAAGGTATTTACCATCCTGATTTTACATAGGTGATTCTTTTACTTTTTCTTCAATTAAAATTCTTCTTTTAAGAACCTAATTGCTTTTTCATTGTTCTTAAGATCCAAGGGTTTGGGTCTGTGTTTACCTATGCAAATTGGTGAGGATTTTTATCAAGCCTTCCCCAGGAAAGGGGGTGTAGGGCTTGGGGGGATTTTGGGGGAAAGACGTTTCCAAGTGGGCTCTTTCCCTGTTATATTTGCTAGACGCTTGGTGGTGGCAGCAATAAAGTCCAGGGACAAAAGGTAAAATAGTTTGTACCTTGGGGAAGTTTTAACCTAAGCTGGTAAAAATAAGCTTAGGGGGTTTTTCATGCAGGTCCCCACATCTGTACCCTAGAGTTCAGAGTGGGGAAGGAACCTTGACATGGTTCACAGTGTGGCTAGATGAACATAATTGTCAGGCCCGTAACTCTTGCATTTCCTAACTTCTAGAGATTGGTAAAACACAACCAAAAGTGCACGTGCATCTAACTGCATTACCTTGCATTAACCTTATTTACACATGCAAACTGGGTAGCTAGGCAAGCAAGTAGCTGATTTGTGGGCACAAATGCAGTGATTTTGCATTTACCCTGAAAGCCCTTTAGAAATGGTCCCAAATAAATGAACAGTCTTATATCTCATTTATGAAGAAAGACAAATTTTATTTGTTTTACCACCTCTGGATTTTCCTCCTTTTTCTTTTTGGTAGCAGGGGGTCCCTGAGGTGACTCTTCAGGAGGTTTCTTTGTTTCCACTTTATTTTCTGTTTGGGTCTGGACTTGAGGCTGAATGATGATAACCTGCAAAATAAAGAACAAATAAAGAGAACAGAGTTCACTACATAAAACAGACTTCCAGGCCGAGTACCTGACCTGACTTCATTGAAGGGCGGAAGGATGGTGTCAAGCACCTGCTAAAAAGACAATAAATAAAAGTCACAGGCCAAAATTTTCAAACTTGGATGATTAACATTAGGGTCCTAAATCTATATTTGGTTTCCTAAAGAGAAGTATCTTTTTTTTCACAGGAGCTCAGGCACTCCACCTCCTTCTAGAAGTCAAAGGGAGCGGCAAGTGCCTCCTTCTCTGAAAATCAGGCCACTTCTATTTAGGTATCTGACATTGATTCAGGGACCGAACTTTAGGCATCCACGTTTGAAAGTGTTGGCAATGGCTTTATGTTTATTTATTTATTTTATTTTATTCCAGATACAAGCAAGAAAGATGTAAATGCTATACACTCAGGCCTACATTCTGATCCTAGTTACAGAGAGGTAACTGTTGACATCAATAAAGTTACTCCAGATTTGCACTGGAGTAACTGAGATCAGAATCCTAAAAAGTATGTTTTATGGTAGGTTTTCAATTTGTCTAAAAATACAGTAAGATGTACATCCGTTCTGAACTACACCTCATTCTTGTGCAGCACCATCCACAAAGAAAGTGTTACACAGCTCTTCACAGTACTTACATGTGCATGTTAGTTAACACACCGAACACCAACATTCTGAGAATCAACAAAGCAGACTTATACTTTGCAGATTCGGTATCTCACGACTGCATTAAAAAACACTGAGGAACAAATTACTGACCACAAAACTGTCCATGTGACGTTACATTATTAACAAAAAATTCCTAAGGATTATAAGAGACCTTCCCAAGAACATCTTTCTGATGATGTTTATTGCATTTGACCATTGGGCCTTTTTAATCTATTTCATTGCTAACTTTTAATCAATATTACTCAGTCATCATAGATCCGATCTCCAGTTACTCATTTTAAAAAATGCAAGTACTTACGCAAGGAAAATTTTTTTTTTTATTGGTAACCAGATTATAGGAATAGGAAAATAAATTATGTTAGCTAGAGAATTACACCAAAGATGCCTACTTTGCTTATTTACTTAAAAGTCATCCTATCTTCTGTGCTCTTTCCTGTCAGCGTATTAGACCTTGTCTTGCCAACAAGTTCCAAAGTAGTTCCATGTTTTGAATTTTGAACATGTTTTTTTATTAACACTGCCTTGTAACATGCAATGCTGCTGTCATGACAATTTGTGCAGTCTTGTGACTTACATTGGGTTACAGAGCATTTGCTTTAGAGATTGCTGGTTCTGATACAATATCTGAATTACACTGGAAGTCTTTTGGATATGCCAAGTCTTTGTTCAAATAGAATCTGGTGTCACAGATGCACAATTCTTGCATTTCAAAGCTTAGCAGCTGTGCAAAAAGTAAACAGGTATTTCATAACTGGATTTTTTTCTAGGAGTTCAGCTGCTGATCAGTTATGAAATCCTGAACTCTCATCTCTTATGGACTTTTCCCAGAATTGCAGAAGAGAACACCCGGCTACTTTATATAGCCCTGCAGAGTGCTACACTGAAGACACTACAGAATCGGGTTCTATAATTAACATTATTCTTCTATAATTCAAGGGAAAGTCAATAGGAAATTTGTGTCTGCTGAGAGTTTGTGAGTTTCATTAATTATGATTGGATTGAGAGGAAGGATGATCAAATGGTTCCAAAAATGCCAGGCTACACAATGATACACTTACTTTCCCAGAGAACCAGAAAAAAATGTAGGTATACTAATAAGCATCTAGTATCTTTCATGTGTCCCATTAAGACTTTTTTCACTGCTTTCTGATTATTCACTTCAAAAGGAACAGCTGACATCACTCTATAAAGGGCTTTCCAAACTACTAGGAATATATTGCCTACACCTGCAATATAATTGTTGATCTTGATGTAAAGATGCACTGCAATTGCAAAACCTACCTTGCTGTCAGCACTAATGAGGAGTGGTTGCACTTTGATGCTATCGTTGACCACAGAGACGGTAGTGCTCGTGCTGATAGGAGTTGCATTGTTGGGGGAGGTGGATATAATGGCATAGGCCACACCTGCACTGCTCAGAGGTGATGAGATAGATGTAGACTCGGCCACACTTTGTGATTGGCTGTTAGGCGTCTGTACATGGCTGACAGTATTATTGGCAGTGGGGAGGGCAGGGCTAGGGTTTTTGATGCTCACTACTGTTGCCTTCTGGAAAGTAGGAGGCTGTTTGGAAAGTTGGTCTCTGCATGAGGAAATAGGAAGGCTGTCTGGAATCAGGGTCTTTGGCCTAACCTATAAATAGAGAATTAGAGATTATTAGACATAACCTAACATAGTAACAAATAAATTATACAAACACACTCTACCAACATCACTTCACATTGCATTAGCAATGTAGCAAGATGCCTAAAAATACTGCAAAGCAAGTCCAAGTAGAAAGTGATTCATTTACTTGTAGATATATTCCAAATTCTGCCTGGCTGAGTCATTTCCCAGTCATTGCAACCATGTATAAAAGGACATAAGTAAATTCTTTACTTTTATTAGCAGATATCCATACAAATGCCACTCTGTTCACAGTAGGCCAAAGGCTTTTCAAAGGCATGGAAATTCCAGAATGACCTAATTTCTTGTGCTGAAAGAAACTATATTCTTGCTATGAATTAAAGGGTGGGAACTGATCATTAAGGGAGTTCTGTGAATGCATCTACAGGAACAGTAAATGAAATCTGAGCATGTCATATTGTGGTAGATTAGTAAATGAAGAACTTTACTTATGTTTCAAAGGTGCACAGTTTCTAACAGCATGAAGATTGCTCTTTTAGGTTCACAAAACAAAAACGGAACTTAATATTTTACAATTATGAGTAAAGGGCTAATTTGAGGCTGGAATTGAGGAGGATTGCAATTGAGGCTTGTCTAAAGGAAGGGAAAAAAGAATCTGACAAAGTCTGTGAAGATGGCGCAGCCCATACCCTACAAAGGACACCAGGAATGAAGATCTCAGAAGACTGTGTTCAGCTAATGTGATATGCTGCTTCCATTGGTAAAATTAATGCAATCCTGTCAACATGACTCATACTTAACTATGTGTTAAGTATGGGTTCAAAATATAAATAATTTAAACTGCTATGCAGGAAGTTAACTTTACCCTTAGCTCATTCATTAACATGGCCATATAAAACACATGGGGATCTGACTGTTTATTTTGTCAGTCATTACTTGCACCTTCCATACTGTGAAACAAAAATGGTATTTCATATTTGACACAGCTGTTTGTGCTACTCTACCTTAGCTTACAAGAGGCATTCCAATTATATTATCTTCAGTCTTGAGGATAAGAGAACAGTTAAATGAAAATGTCCTGATTTACTGGAACACCCTGTATGATCTTTCAGCACATCCTTTTGTAGCTTTCAAGCAGGAGGGCATACCCAATGCTTTCTGCAGAAGATATTAGGAGTGCCCAGAAGGCCCCATGCAGTCACATATTTTGCTCGTGCTCATTAATTATTGGTATTATGGTAGCGCTTAGGTGCTTCAACAGTGATCAGGACCTCAGGACCTATGCACTGTACATATAGTAGGGTATGATAGTGCTGTGAACACCTTACAATCTAAATAGACAAGACAAACACAAGGTAGGACGGGAAACACAAGAGCCACAGAGAGATGAAGTGACTTGCCCAAGGTCACTCAGCAGGTCAGTGGCAGAGCCAGGAACAGATTCCCTGTCCAGTGCCCCATCTATTAGGTACTCATACTATTTCTTATGTGCCAAATATGACATTAAATAAAAGTGTTCAGTAACGGAGAATCATAAATATTAATTTGGTTATGTAATAGGGCATAAATCTTCCCTCAGCCTTGTCTCTGTCTTCTATGGCTTATATAATTTGACATCTTCAGATGAAAGAATTTAGACAAATCCAAAGGCCAAAATTTTCAAAAATACAAGCCTTAGAGTTAAGTTCCTAACTCCATGTATAGGCAGAGGTGCTGAGCTGTTGGCTGACCAACACTTTTGAAAGTCTGGCAGTTGCCTATATATATGGACTTAGGAACCTACCCGTAAACTCCTATTTTAAAACATCTTGGCCCATGTGTTTTGCAAATTGGGCCCCACAACACTGACAACAATGCTATAAGGTAGATATTATCCCCATTCTATCAATGGGGGAAACTGAGGCACAAAGGCTGAAGCGACTTGACAAGTCTCTGTTATACAGTCCAGATCTTCTGGTTATCCTCCTATGTTTTCACCACAAAATTATGCCTTTTCTTCCCTATGTTATGTCCTGTGTAGATCTATGATTGGTTACTCATGTGTCATGGAAGAGTAACAGTTACAGAAATATAATTATGCATGAAACTAGCACTCATGAAACTTTGCCGTTGAGAAACTGAGCACTCATAAGAACTTCAGTTATGCTGAAAAAATTCAACTTTAATTCTGACCTCTTGGTCTAACATCTGAGATTATGACCTCACTTTGGATCATCAAAGGATTGTTTTGTCAATTAATACAATACATATGAGAAAATGGACATATCTACAGCGAGACATAGTACAGACTTCAGATTTGGCTTGTGCAAATCTTACTGAGATTTATAAAACAAATGAACTTGGAAGAAAATCAGCTCAGTAGTTTTATTTACTCAAAATTGTCATTTCATTTACTACTATCTGAAATGTCTGTTTCTGCCATTTTAAATCGCATTTTATATATCTGTTACTGTATCTTAATCAAAAACCTAATAAAAACTAAATATAAAAATGGCCATAATACATACATTGGTTATTGTATTAAGGGTAATACTTAATATCACATATTATCCACAGTACAATATATGTATTAAGCACTTTGTGTGCAAAATGTACAAATCTATATCACTTTGCTACATAATAAAACCTCTCTGCACAAATAATTAAAAGGAATGAATTTTCCAAAGAAAAATATTCCCTATATGGTTCACCATGTTGAAATATCTCTATTATTCCACAAGACAAAGGTTAAGTATACAGTACATTGGACATTTTCTGCCACCTTGTGATAAAACAGGGGTACTACATAGTCTTCATAATCACCGACCCCAGCATATTCCTAGACAAGATTATTTAATGCTGTGAAAGTGTATTTATTTATTTATTTTCATTTCTACAATAATAAAAAGATGGCCTATGCAAAAACTCTGGGCATCCCGGACACCAGGGCAAAACCAACATAAAATTAAACAGCTACTCAATCCAACTAAAGATCTCCACACACAAAACTCCTTTCACCCTACACTGCTCTGATGCCCCTTCAAACTCCACCCTTTGAAGCTAACCCCCTAAGTAAAAGCACTACTCAATAGCTACACTAAAGGATTAAAAGATTTCTATTAAACTTCCACATAAAAACAAACGGCTACTTTATTATTGTAAAACTAACACTGTCAATCAGGAAGAAAATAAGTGGAGAACAAACTAGTGTAAATTCCTTGGCAACCCTGAGAAACTGCAGTTTAAATTTTGGCGATGGAAGTCAGAACTATTAAATAATCAGAGCAGCAATATTCTGGAGGGTACAACGTTTTTATGGCAACTGACAATCAACAAAGTGGGAATTGGAGGAAGACAGAGGTGGGGAATATGTTGCTAAACACATGGACTGTTTCAAAAATATATTTACTGCTAAATATTAACACAGACTTGATGGCACTTGTACATACTACAGGAGGCATCGCAGGTAAGGAGTCAAGAAATTTAGAGAAGGAGAGAAAAAAATAACAAATAGAATGTATGTTGTGAAGAGAACAGTTGCAACTGGTGAACACAATGCAATTAGTGTTTTTCCAAGAAAAACATTGTTCATTTAATACATGACAACTGTCAAAACATTGTATGCGACTACCAGTACTAGGACCATATAGGAGAATAAATGCACCTTTTTCTGCATATAATGATTTCAAATACCTACGTTGTTAGTGAATTTATGTGGTGCCACAATAATGAAAATGCTTGATGTTAGGTGGTAGTATTCACGTATCCAAGGTATCTGTCACACTACCTGGCAGGAGAGTGCATTTTCCAAGCAGATGTTCCCAGACATGAGAATTCAGTATGTAGCTGTCTGCTTTTCATGTAATAACAGGAGGTCTGATCCTGTGAGATCCTCTGCACCTCCTGTGAATTGCCAACTCGACTCCCACTGATCTCAAATGGAATTGATGGTGCTCAGCTTCATATCAGGCTCTTGCTCAATATCAGGCTGCTTTTGGGGTTTAGTCACACTTTATTTTCACTTCACCCTTGCACTCAGCTTAAAAACAAAGACTCAAAATGGATTTAGCAAAATTCACATGTCACAGAGGCAAAGTGCTTGTAGCAGAGGACAATTCAATTCTTAATGAGCTTTAGAGGATAACACTCCCCCAAAAAACAACAGCAATGGCTGATAAAAATTAATGTAATATGGTCTAATCATACCCTTAGCTGGTGAAAAGGGATGCAATTTTATCAACTTCAGTGGTGCTGCAATTCATTTACACCAGCTGATGATCTGGCGCCATTTTTTTTTTTTAAAAAGTCAATAGCCCTACATTCAGAAGTTTCACAGAAGGAAGGTCCTGCATGAATTTACAAGAGCCTGGCATGCACTAAAATCAGGGTTTCCCCAAAAGCCTGAAATCTTGGTGTCCTCACCACAACATATACACAAGCACGTCTTTCCCTGAAAGCCTCCTCGAAATCTTTAGCTTGGTCTAAGATGGCAGCAAAATAAACAATCAGCATTCCCTACATAAAGTTTATTTTTCAGTCACACATGTAAGTGCATGTGACCACTGAACCAAACATATTTTTTCCCTTTCTGGTGGGGTTACACAGAAGAGCAGTTATTCTGCATGCCTCAAGGGACAATGAAAAACCCCTCGGTTTAGTGACTGTTCATTCCCAATACGTGGGTGACCTATTTTCTTGCTAGAAGGCTGATGGAAATCTCCTTAGAGTCCATCAGTGCCACTGATGATACATTGGCTGCAGAAGTCACTGCAGAACAATATCAAGTGCCCCACTTTACCTCACAAAGGGGTGTGCAAGCTCTCTCTCCCATGCTCCCACTCCCTTCCAATTTGGGGAGTGGTTCAACATATTGTTTAATGGGTGAGCTATATTAAAATCCAGTGGATTGTATTACCATCTGGGTTTGATTTCCCATTTTGCTACTAACTAATAACTTTCCTGTAGTGAAAAGGGAGACTCAGATGATACCTCTGTTCAATTTCTAAGGCAGAGCTATTTGATTTAGTTTTCCTTCTCTAGGAGCAAGTCACTGCTAATGAAATCGAGGTGGTGCTGATAACTTTCATGCTAGAACTTGCTGCCACTAATTTTTTGTGACTGGGCAGTTGGCTGGTAAAATGAAGTCAGGTGGGAAATGCTTTTAAATTTTAAATTTAAAAATGCTTTTATTTGTCTTTTTCACACAAAACTATATTTTCATATGAACTTTCCAAGATTTTTGTTAACGAAGTGTACATTTTCTATCCAATTGTACTGCCTGTATTATTTGGCTTGGTACTGTCATTTTTTCCTGTTTCCTCTGAATTTTGTTGACATTTTAGATTGCTGTTTTTCTTTTGTAAAGTAGACAACTGCCATTATAGCTGCAAACTAAAATCAATGTCATTCCAAGTATGATTGACTAGGGACTGAGGTTAACAGGGATTTCAGCTATTTTCTTCCTGAGGGACAAATTCTGTCTTTGAATGCATAGGAAGGCCCACACTGAGCCACACATATGCATCTGAGGACAGAATTTGATCCTTACTGTTTAGAGGTTATCAAAGCAGGTCGTTTACTGTATGCCCACATCAATACCCCTAATTCTACACCCTTTAGTGTTATAAGTCAGTTCCCTTCTTGTTGAAGCACTCATCTGTGGTTTATTTCAATTCTTTAAAAAAGCGTGTATTCAGCCTTCTAGGTGCATTAACATTCATACTTATTAAGGGCTACATTTTCAGTTGAACTTCAGCCAAGTTTCTGGCTGCAGGAGCAATATGTTTCCGTGTTTTCCTGCATGCATACAATTTGTGAATATTAAATAATACACCATGGTTCTAAGTTTAGTTCTACACTAGTGTTCTCAACTAGGGGTACATGTACCCCAGGGGTTACGCAGAGGTCTTCCAGGGGGTACAACTCATCTAGATATTTGTCTAGTTTTACAACAGTCTACATAAAAAGCACTAGCAAAGTCGGTACAAACGACATATAGACAATGACTTGTTTATACTGTACACGGAAATGTAAATACAACATTTATATTCCAATTGTTTTTTATAATTATATGGTACAAATGAGAAAGCAATTTTCTATAATAGTGTGCTGTGACACTTTTGTATTTTTATGCCTGATTTTGTAAGCAAGTGAGGTGAAGCTTGGGGTACACAAGACAAATCAGACTCCTGAAAGTGGAACAGCAGTCTGGAAGGACTGAGCAAGCCACTGTTCTACGCCATACTGATTAAGTTACCTGAAGTTAGATTAGGCATCTCAACCTCCACTAAAATTCCAGCAAGTCTGTCTGGAACTACAGAGAGCATTATGTCCCAGAAAGCTGTGTGTGATCCCCTCGCAGGATTCTAGTCCTTTTCTCCTTTGAATTTCTAATGATGATTTTACCCAATTCAATTATATCACACTTTGATTCAAACAGTGAAATACTATCTTCTCCTTGTTGCATAAGTACATTTAACATTTTATGCAACAAACATTTCTTTTGGTTTCCTTTCCTGTTTCAAAGTTTTCTTGAATTCTGATTTGTATTTAAATATTTTTTTTCACTCTTCTACTGTTTATGTTCAGCCCTCAAACATTATGCTTAAAAATTAATTACTGTAGTGAGTTTTTTCTCACACCTCCTGAAAGAGTTCATTATTATGCAAACGGAGAGAGCCCTTACACAGACTAATCTGTAACATTTTCTCTTCTCTTACAGCCCCATCTCCTAGCTTGGGCTATGACTACACTAGACCTGTTTTCCCTGAGATTTCCCACTGTTGCTACCCCTGGGAGGGCTAGAGCATGTAGAGCTTCTGAAGCTGTGGGCATTTTTACCACTGCATTGTCTGCCTCTGCTCAAAGAAGGTCTCGATGACATGGTGACAAAAGAGCTAGTGGTCATTACACCCTGTCTATATTAACTACTACTGGAGCTGCACCAGTGTTAGCAATGTGATATTATTTGTACTGCAGTAGGCTAGGGAGCCCAATCACAGACCAAGACCACATTGTGCTGGGCACCATATAAACACATAACAAGACAGTTCCTGCCACAAGGAGCTTTCAAATGAATGATAGGCAAGGCCGTACTAAAATATACTTACTAAACATATCAGATACAATTCATATAAAATGCAAGGCACCAACAGTCATGCATAGCAACAAGAGAAATGCACACAGAATGTATCTGAAGTATGTGTGTACTTGTTTCTCCACCTCCACTAATCCTAATGATAGGAGCACTGTAGGCCTTTGCTAGGATACTGTCTGCACTGTTCTACCAAGGATGTCACGAGCAAAGCACTCCCAATCCCTGCCTTCAACTAGGAGGTGGAAAAAGGAGTCAGTGAAACAGAGCATTCATCTCAGAGTCTGATTCAGCTCCCATTCAGATTAATGAGAGTTTTTCCACTTATGTGAATAAGAGTGGATTGGGCCCAAATTTATCTTAAATTGAAAAATAAAACAAAACTGGAGGTTTGATTTTAATGTCCCTACCATTATTGAAATGTTTATTTGAGGGAGTATATCACCTTGTAAGATTGCTCACACTTCATTTTAGTTGGATACAGTACTTCTTTAATTGTCACTTAAATGCCTGTGAAATTACCAGATTACTATTTTTACTGTAGTGACACACAGGAACACAGTCAGGCATAGGCAGCACATGAGTTTTTCAATTGGGGAGGCTACTCCCATGAGTGCCAGAAGCTCCACAGAAGTGGGGGGGCCACCAGCGCTTGGACTGTGGCCCTTCCCCCCCGAGGCTCCAACACTCCCCTCTCCCTATGGCCCCACCCACACTCTGTCCCACGCCAAGCCCAGGCTCTTCCCAAGGTCCCACTCTCTCTCTGCCTCTTGCTGCTCGCGCTCTGTCTCTTCGCCTGAGGCCCTGTCCACTGCTCGCTCCTCTCTGCCCACTTCTCCCCCCTTCCCTGTTGCTTGCCAAATCACTTTTTTCCTGCGAGGGATGGGGGTTGGGAGGAAGGGAGCAGAGAGGAGTGAGCAGCAGGCAGGGCCTCAGGGGAAGAGGCAGAGCAGAGGCTTGGCCTCAAGGGGGAGGTGTGAATCCGGGGAGCGTCCAGCTCTCATACTCCCTGGGTGCAAAGGCGGCGGGCCAGCAGGCCTCCGAAGGGAGGTGACCTGCATCCAGCCTTTGCTCCCTGCCTGGCCAGCCTTTTTATTTTGGGAAGGCTTAGCCTTCCCAAGCCTCTAATATGTGCCGCCCATGCACTCAGGGACTCCACTGTGCTACGCGCTGTAAAGAACACAAGAAAAATATTTTTTTTTTGTATTTTGTTTTAAATAAACCCAACCTGTGTTTCTAGAATAGAACAAAGAGTTCAGTTTAATGAAGGAGTGCACGTCATTTAACTGGAAATCCCAAACAAGATATGAAATGAGGAATAAGGGGGGTGTAGGGGGGATTAAAATTCCTGACATCCTAAATTATAGAAGAAATTTCCACACTTGTTTGTAACAAAAGCAAAATATAAGAGCTCTGCCAAAGAGGCTTGCTTTTAATGTTAGAGAAGGCCTAAGGAAAAAACACTGTTTGTATTGTACAATGAATTTATAATATTGACTACCCCAGCCTAATCTTTCTACTTGTGAATGAAAAGGGAAGTTTTGAGAATGTCAAGGTTATTTTTATGACGGTTAGGAAACAAAGTTATGGAACTGCCTGTAAGCCTAAGGAGGGTGGGGGATGGACAGAATTGTTGCTGGCTGGAGAGAAGGGCATGGCTTGAACAAGGAGAATTAGAAACTGTCAAAAGATGAGTAGGGGATCTGATAATGTGGTTCTATATAGACCTGGCTAGCTCATCTTGATTTGCAGTCTTTAGTTTTCACAATGATGAATTCACTATGTGCCCGTTTCTCATTCTAACCATAGTAAGTGTGAAAGCTGATGATTAATACTGCAGAACAGGTGATTGTTGTTCAGTGATTATAAAACATCAATGTATGAATGTCTGACTCAACATGCCTGAAGTCAAAAGCAGTGGTAGAAAACTGAATGGACTGAACTAATGAAAACTGATAATTCTTCAAAAGTAAACTATTAATATTGTCAAGAATAGTTAAGTAACAGGATACAAAGGATTCATGCTCCTCTCAGAAAAATGCAGAAAAACAGCTTTTTCTAATTCTTCCAGATCAAATGTAGAACTGAATGACAGTTTGTCTCCTTAAGAAGAACAGAACACTGATGACCTTAGCAATGTGACGTGTGTGATGCCATCACTGTCACAGTAATATACATTTAAGTCCCTGATACAGGTTTTCCAGCAGCTCTTCAACAACATCTTCATACATTAACAATCTCTGTTCATCTTTGACACCCCAAAATGGCAAAAATGAATATGTGATTATGCCATAAAAGTAAAAAGCAAACTTAAACTTGATAAGGAAACTATAACCTTCTTTTATGCCTTCCACAAACTGAACAATGTGAAGAAACAATTGAAGTGCTATGTCCTCAATATACTCCTCCAGACAGACTTTAACTTACAGATCTACTACTAAATGCACGTGAAGAAACAACAGAAAAGAATTAAAAGAACCACCGCTGATATTAATGTTACATGATTGCTCAGACATGAGAAATGACCCGCTAATGGCTACAGAGGGAAAAATGCATTTCCACTTACTGCTGTTAAGTCTGTATCTGAAAAGAAAACTGCCAAATATTGTAAGCAACTTGCTGAAGATGACATCCAATGGAGGTCTTTGCCATTTGCTCAGACAACAACAATACAATTAAAAAGATGGAAGAATTTCAGATGCAATCATTCTACATCTGTGTGTTCTGTACACTATTTAAGAGAAAGTAAAGCACACCGTGAAAATTCAAAAATTCTGCTGCCACCCATAGCCTCCTAGTTGATTGTCTGAAAATGAGATTTACTGTAGCAGCTTCATAATGACACCTGAGAATGAATATCTGCATTTGCATCCAACTACCATAAGTATGCTGAAATTTCCGATGAGCATGAAGAGGAATTTCATCAAAATAAAGCAAGCATTTTACAAATAAAACAAGCATCTTACATAATGAGGGATTCTAAAGAGAGGCACTAACTTAGTAAAAAAAAAAAAACTTAGTAAAAGCAACTGAAGGTTTCAGAAGGACATGACTGATCAACAGGCTGAAAAGTACTATCAGAATCTCAATGGAAATCTCGTTTGACATAATAATGAACTCAAACCACACAAGGAAAAAAATCAAAGAACAATTCAGGAGCTACTATGGAACCCGCCTATTACTTAGCCAGCATGACCGATTTCCAAATAGGTTGGATCATGGGTTGAACCCAGCACCAGAAGAAAAGGCCGAAATGTGACTGATGTAATGTAGTCCTGTTCCTTCCTTCTGTTCTAGAATGTTAAACAGAAGATCTGGATCTCTACTCCAAACGTTTTTTGTGAAGGAGATTAATTGTGTCACAAATCAGACAATTAAAATGACAGAAAGTTGCAGGGAAGAGGGGGAAATCAAAGAAGCCTGGACAGTTGAGTTGAGAATTCTGTCAATTTTGAAAAGACTTTCATTCTTGTCCAGCCAGTTCAATAACAATAAAGTGTTCTCAGCATATCTGGGCTTGTTCTGTGAAAACTCTGTAACTGGCTAGGTTCGATTAACTAAATTTACTTGCTTTAAGTGTATGGGTCTCTAAGGCCAGAAACAACAGGTCTAACTAGTTCATAGATTCAGGATCTCTCTAGTTGTATCTTTTGCAGGGCTGGATTTACAATTTATGCACCCCTAGGCACAGCATCTTCAGCCCCCACCCCATCTCCCACCGCCTACAGCTGACCTTCATATTGCACACAGTTTTAGAGAGGTAAGATACCTCTAGAATGCCAGTGCCCCATGGCATGTGCCTACTGTGTGTAATTGGAAATCCAGCCCTGATCCTTTATTTTATTTACAGAGTTGCAAGCTTTTCATTTAGGACAATGTAAGCATCTTTTCAGGTTTGAGATTCATTTTGTATAGCATATTTATTGCTCATTTTGCTTTTTCGTTTTCTTGGGGTCTGTCAAATTTCCTCCCCCACTCTGAATTCTAGGGTACAGATGTGGGGACCTGCATGAAAACCTCCTAAGCTTACTTTTACCAGCTTAGGTTAAAACTTCCCCAAGGTACAAATTAATTTTATCCTTTGTCCTTGGAATAACCACTGCCACCACCAAACTCTAACTGGGTTTACTGGGAAACGTAGTTTGGACACGTCTTTCCCCCCCAAAATCCTCCCAACCCTTGCACTCCACTTCCTGGGAAAGGTTTGGTAAAAATCCTCACCAATTTGCATAGGTGACCACAGACCCAAAGCCTTGGATCTGAGAACAATGAAAAAGCATTCAATTTTCTTACAAGAAGACTTTTAATAGAAATAGAAGTAGATAGAAGTAAAGGAATCACCCCTGTAAAATCAGGATGGTAGATACCTTACAGGGTAATTAGATTCAAAACATAGAGAATCCCTCTAGGCAAAACCTTAAGTTACAAAAAAGACACACAGACAGAAACAGTCATTCTATTCAGCACAATTCTTTTCTCAGCCATTTAAAGAAATCATAATCTAACACATACCTAGCTAGATTACTTACTAAAGTTCTAAGACTCCATTCCTGGTCTATCCCCAGCAAAAGCAGCAACAGACAGAGAGACACAGACCCTTTGTTTTTCTCCCTCCTCCCAGCTTTTGAAAGTATCTTGTCTCCTCATTGGTCATTTTGGTCAGGTGCCAGCGAGGTTACCTTTAGCTTCTTAACCCTTTACAGGTGAGAGGATTTTTCCTCTGGCCAGGAGGGATTTTAAAGGGGCTTACCCTTCCCTTTATATTTATGACAGGGTCTTTCACTGTTTTCACCCCAGTGTTCCTCCTTCCCCCAGCCATCATCACACACTCCTAGAAGAAAACGAGTGGGGTTTTTTTTCAGCTTGGGAAATCACAACCATGTTGCTTAACCAGCACTGAAGCCAAGATGTTCAGTAATTTACAGGTTCAGTTTTTATTCAGTCAACTGAATGTGCTAGCTGTAACAGGGCTGGACACCAAAGAGGCACATAAAAGATTAATTAAATATCAGATTTGGAGTTCAGTTCAAATAATTCCACAAAAAAACTGAAATAGTATTGTTACCTGAGGTAGCACTGCTGGTCCTTGTCCTGCCAACCTCTGCAAGGAGCTGACCTGAGGAACTTTAATGGGCACTGTAGTGATAGTTCCCAAAGCCTGTCAGAAGAAAATAGTTGAACAGGGTTTGAAACAATGGAACTCTCAAAACTCTCCATAGACAGACTGAAACCTACCCAACTATTCCCTGCGTTTGTTATTCTTCTCTGTATTAACTCTCCGTAGTTGGTAGTAGCACACTGTAGCATTTCAGTCCATTTGGAACTCTCTCTCCCTCCCTGCTTCTGAGACAGAGAATTGTTTCACCTCTTTAATCTTCTTAAAAGCGTCCTTAATTATGATCTATTGTCTTTGTGGAACATTTTGCAATACTGAGTACGAAGGATTTGTCTTGTAATGCATACCATCCTAGTTATTTTAAAGGTATTTTAGTGCCCTGTCAAGTTCAAGGTTTGTTTGTGCAGTAGCATGTTTTCAAAAGTGATCCAAGGAAAATAGATACATGCTGCCCTCGTTTTTCAAAAAGTGGGGTTTAAAGATGTTACTTTACACGTTGCCAGGCTACCTTTAAAAGTTCAGTGAGTTTAAAGAGTATATTTTATTTTTACCATAAATATGAAATTTGGTATATGCTGATCTGTTACAGTCCCATCAAATCCAAAAGCAGAACGCAACCTCTGGAGGTACAATAGTGTATCAGTAATCTAAAACTGCTACAGGATACACTTGTTTTGAGCCAACATGTCAGTTGCCACTACTCAAACTTACTCTACCTATACATTCTTCTCTTATTTGTGTTACAATTGTTTTCAACATCTAAAAAAGACCTGGCTCTTCATATAAACAAAGCCTTCATTTTAACCTATATGAGCTTTACTTCAGACATATTGGGTAACTGAGGTGAAACTTGATACCCAGTTATTTTCTTTATGCTTTGAGATTGCAGTTGGTTATCAGTAGGCTGGAGAGCAACATAAATTTCTGTGATGAGAGATCAGAAACACCCCTCCCTCTGAAATTTGTTTTGATTCATTCTTCTGCTCTCCTAACCCTACAAAAAAGTGGGGGTTTTCTCTATTCAGAAAAGATTAGAACTTGAACTGGGAGTGGTTGAGTCCTACAGACCAGTGGAGTTCACCAGTTTGTCTTTGCAGAGTCAGTGTTTCTGTAGTGCTCTCTCTCTCTCTCTCAATATTTCTGCAAGAACAAGTTCTTTTTGAGTACTACCCAGTAATGTCCCTCTGAAAAACAGCATGGCAGGCTTCAATGGTGCCTTGAGAGAAACACAGTGAGCTGAGTTTACATCTCCTTGTAGCAGTGGGAGTAAGTTGCACCTCCATGTGCAAGTGAAGACCTTTGCATCAGAAGGGGAAAGATCAGGCAGTGTTTTCACTGTAGTAATCCCACATAGATTACACACAGCAGCACCATTGGAGGCTCACAAGCAGAGGCTGTATTGTGGATTATCTGAATCACCACCTCCTCCAGCCTCCTTACCCAACCAGTGCTAGGCACTTTTGGTGTGTGGTGTTGGTCTCCTTTAGGCCCTGGGGAAAAAGGAAAATTGTAGCCACCTTCTACCATTGCTGGGGACTCAGCTCCTTCCTTTATGCCAGTATAAACTGGGAATGAGCGAGCCCAGCCCTTCTACTCTCTAAGGTGAAAATGAAAAAGAACATACAACATTTCAAACAACCAAGAACGGAGGAGATGACAGTTTAAAGTAGCTACTCCCATACGATTCAGGTTCTCCCTCCACTCCAATCTTCTTTGTAGTTAGAATAATGAGGTTACTTCTGTAGTATAATGTGCCTGTAGCAGGGTGGTCATTTACTGATGACCCCACTGTGGTCAGGGGTCACTCTGCAGGCATCTTGGCCCTTTAAGCCTCTCTTGCAAGCCTCTTAAGAACTTCCTACAGGCTTTCATGGAGATAACAAAACCCCCAGCCTGCAGCTGGTTTAATAACACACAGTTTTTAATAATCCTCAGGGTCCCAAAATAAAGTCTATCCCCACACAACAGTCCACACTCAGCTCTGGTGTCTTCTCTTACAGCCAGAGCTCTTCTTTTGTCCCAGTCTCTTCTTATAGTCTGTCCTCCTAGCTCCTCCTCCCATGAGCCTGAGTCAGCTGACTTGGGCTCTGAGATTTGGTGCCACCATTTCTTTATTGCAGTGTAGACATACCCTTGGTCTCAGGGTCTTCCCTGCAGGAGTCCTTCACACTCCCTGTGTCCCTCTACACTATCCTGTGCTTCCCCCCTTTATTATAGCCTCCTGCTGCTCTTTAGAGGGCAAACACCTGGCCCTCTCTCAGGTGTGACACATTCTGTAATCAGGGTTGGCTGGACTCCAACTATGAACCACCTTGTTACAGTGCCCAAATAGTAACCTAGAAACAGCTGGACATTCACAATTTATCTTAGACTACAGAATGTTTCTCTTCAAGTCATTGGTCAAAAATTATTGAACCCTGTTGGCTATTCAGCAGCCTGGGTAAAATGAGTTAGTGGTCTCTGTTCAGTTTCTCTTGGTGAAGCATGCTCATTACAAAAGGCACTCTTGCTGGTAGTCTCACCAGACGGCTTAAGGGCAGAAAGAGTGCTAAATTGCAGGTAGTACGTTGGCTACAGTGTAGTACATTAGCAGGGTGGCAAAGGAAAGCTGGCACTGCTGCTGTCCATGCTGCACACTCTGTGGTCAGGGGATTTCCTTTCCCAATAGTGTTAACGTAGCACCTTCTGTGAGCATTAAATAGACAAGTTAAAAAGGAACCCATTCCTCAACAACTGAGTCTGATTATTCAGTGGTCTGAACCCTGAGTCATTTACACCAATGCAAAGCAATGCAAAGGGTTAAACACTAGCCTTTTGATTTTACACCCACTTTACCCCCGTGTGAATGATGACAGAAGGTGCAGGGCAGCCGACCTCCACCCTCTCCACCTAAAATCTTGCTCATGACTGTTCTAGCATTTACAGTAAAGATGAAGAGATCCCATGATGTACACACACCCTCTACTAGCGAGTTAATATAAAAAGTCCCCCACTTCTCTGAGCTGGAGTCAAAGTGGTTGCATCTTTCACTGTCAACTAATTTTAGACGTGCAGTTACATATACTGAAAACACACAGTAAACACACAACAAAAGGGTTTTCAGACTGCACAACAGTGCATCCCAGATTAGAATAAAAAGTGTTGCTAATGAAAGGATTGGGAATTGAACATGAAACAAGGAGTCCAATTAAACAAAAGTCATTTAAGAAATACTTGTCAACAAGTAAGATACTGTAAACAAAATTCCATATTGAAAAGACCTTTCTTGCACTTCTTTAAATATATGATCTTAAAAACAAACAAACTTGTAACAAAAATTCGAGTTTTCCTCTAATCATATTCCTCCGAGAAAGGACCTCATCTTAACTTATGTATGCATTATAGTAGCAATTCTGATACATTTACAACAAGGAAGATTGAGTCAAAAGTGGTATAGGGATGGGAGGAGAAAAGGGGAACTCCAGAAGCTACTTTGTACTATATTCTTAGTTCATTGCTCTGATATCCACGGACGACACATTTTGGCTGCGTTTTCAAATGAAGCTATCATTAGTCCTGTCACCTACACTCTCAAAAAATGCTCTAGATTTATTTCCCTGAAGAAGCTCAGAGTACTGCTGCTACCTCTCAAATGAATGAAAACAAATTATGGCACTCTTCTGTTATGAAATTTTCAGTACAAGAGATGCAGCTTAGAGTTTACCAACTTTTTGATATTAAAGAACTTCTGTTTTAAATATTTAAAGGGACATTGCCAGGGTAAATCTCACACGTGGAAGGTGGAAGAAAAATCCAAAATGTTCTTACATATATTTCTTATAGCATCAAGGAATACAAAAAATTGAGACAATTTAAAAAAATACAATTTACTTCTCACTATTTGTGCTGTTTGCTTACTGTTTCATCTCTCTTTGTTTGGACAATTAAAATAGTTCAAGTCAGCACATTAGCAGAAGTACATGAATAATAAAGAATAAATACTTTGCATTTATCTGTAGTGCCTTTCAGCTAAGAATCTCAAACCCCTTTGCTAAGGTGGGTTAATATTATCATCTCCATTCTCTCATGTAAGAACTGAAGGTCAGAGGCAAAGTTAGGTAGCGGGCCAAAAAGTTTGCCCACCCCTGTTCTAATCCCAAAGCCTCATTCACCTCAGGTGTTACTCCAGTTCCATGTTGAACACCTTTTAAACTGGAATAGCAAAGTCGTGAATCAAACTCTAGCTACCTGAAACAATGCCTCCATGCTGATTGGGGGATACAAAAATAAAAGGGGGAGATTTTGGTCACAGTTCTTATGGAAGTACTGAGGTTTAGGAGTGAGAGCTGAGATATGGGGCGATGTGGTTCATCTTTAGATTATTCCTGTTTCTCAGTAACGTAACTTGGTGCAGACCCGGAGTGAGAGTGGTGAATCAGGTCCCTTGCTCTCAGCTAAAAATATTCGACCACATTGTCTCCTTGAGGACTGTAATCAAGATCCTCCTCTCCACAAATGTGGATAACTTGTTTTTCCCCTTCAGAGATACCAGCTATCTCACAAGCAACCCATACGTTCCATGGTGAGATATGGTTGGGCTTAGCCTCTTGTCTCTCATTGCTGCCATTCTATCCCTTTCTTCCATTTTGGGCTTCTTCCCCCCCTCCATTTGTCAAAAGAGCAAGCTGGTGCACATTCTTATAAATCTTTAATTAACAAGCTGAAAAGACATTTTTCTGGCAATGCCTGACCTTTAAGCACTTTGTATGAATTTATCGATACCAGCAGAAACAATAATTTAAAAGGTTATTTTATGAGTGCAGAATAGTTTATAGCAGCACTTTTGTCACGATAAATGAGTTTCTTATTACTACATTTACAGCTCTAAGCATTTTAATAAAAAAGGACCATAAAAGTCGAAGATAACTTCAAATCTCTCCTTTATCTGCAGTCTGTGAGGGTTTCTGGTGACCCCCTGAAATACCTACACTGCTATATACTTCTAGTATGTGAAGGGAGATGGTAATGGAGAGAAGGTTAAGAATCCTTATTCATCTTACCTGAATTCTTTTGATTTGATATTACAGGTTCAAGCCAGATTTAGGGTCTTTTTTATTGAGAGAAACTTTTAAATACAGACAAACTAATTTACCTTTCACAAATATTTCCTGATATGGCAATCCTTATACTGAGTAGCACTTATCATAGGCTTTTGTGCATGGGAATTCATCACCCTAGCCTATACATAGGGCACAGGGTGGACCTAGACCCTGGGGTGAAACGGAACCTCAAACTGTATGTCTCCCATATACTGATGTTAATGGATACACATGGTCACAGATCCTATGGTCACATCTCCAGCCTGCTTCAAACCCCCCCTGTGGTGACCTACACAGAACAGAGTCCAGCTTTCTGGCTTTCAGGGAGGGTCTCCTTGCATGACCAGTCCACAGTTGCCCATACAGAGGAACCACAGCAAGTCCATTGAGTTGGTGACCTTCTGCAGCCTCTATATCATGGGTAAATGACACCTAACAGCAGGCTTTAAAGAGGTATTAAGGAATGTAAGCAGCCAAAGAGAGTACTGAAAGGAGCTTATGCACGGGTCCCTAAATTAAGTAGAGCTCACTCAGTAATAAAATGACAACTCAAAAAAGCCACAGTAGGACACAACTGACTTAAAAAACAACAACAAAAATCCAGTTGCTCCTATGTAACCAAAGAATGTGCATGGAAAAGGACTAGGAGAAGTTTCCAAGAAAAGTTTGAAAACAAGTCATCTTGTTTTTAATCTAATACAACTGAGATAATTTAGCAAATAGTTGCAACGCTTTCATCTCCACTGCTGCTCTTGTTCTAAACCAATTACTTTCTCAAAGCAATCCATTCTCAAAAGCTTGGGAGATGTAAGCAGAGAGGAAAGGACAAGTGAAAGACAAAAAATATGAAAAGGGAAGCTACACAAGGGAGGGGAGAAAGGAATCAGAGAGATGAACAAAGGCTGAACAAAATAAGATGAAACAAGAGGACAAGCAGCCTGGTGGCAGCCAAGCAGTGCACAGACCTCCAATATGGATGATCAGATTAAGCACCAGGAGCATGTTTTCACCCCAGATATCCACAGTGTGGTCTATTAGAACTCTGTTTAAGCTACTGTGTAGGCTTTTAGGTCTGCGACTTAAACACTGCTATGATCACCACAAACTTCTTTATTTCCATGCTAAATGGTACAACCATTATATTGTAGAGTTTTAAATACATATATTATTAAAAGAGGCTTCAGGTTTTACTCAGTTTGGGGAACACTTATTCATGGAACCATCTCTAACTATTAACTGTGATATTTGGATCCATTATTAAAACTATGGGGCTGATCCTGCATTCGTTGTAGAAGCAGAACTGTTGTTGATTTTGAAGGGAGTTTTGGGTGCAAGAAAAACATAGGATCAGGTCCCAAGTGTATAATTATTAGTGGGCATGATTCTCTTCTAAATCCAGAATTATACGAGGGTAAATAACACCACTGAAATCAACAGTTACATCGGTGCAAGAAAAGAATTAGGCCCATTCACTAACAAAGTTAATGACCATTTACTTTTCAAAGCCCTTTGCTACAGTGCATCAATAAAAACATATTTAATTCTATAGCATTTGGGATTGTTATATTTTAGGAAAATAATTTAATATTTGAGCTCTACTGACACTACCTTTTTATATTATTTTCAAACTATTTCATACTGAGTTCAATACTGCAGCAAAAATGCTGTGTTCCTACAATATATTATAGTATCACTAATCTTTTTTTAAAAGTACATATTCATCTCTAAGATCTACTCCTGCTTCCTGTCGCACACAAGACACCTAGAGCTATTTTTTTAAAATGTTTTTGTCTGTTATATGTTCAATATTGGCGACAACAGTTTTACAGAATGGATTTTTAATGTGGTAGTGACAGGGGAACCGATTGCTATGGCAACAGCAAAGATGAAAATTCTTAACCTGAATGGATATTCACTGAAGTAATTGCAGGTTTTTTACCCATTCTGCATTCATTTTACAACTTGAATGCAACATTCAACCTTGAGCTTGCTTTATATAAATGCCAAGTATTAAATGCAACCTTGGAGTTCATTTGACTTAAAATTTGCTACACCTGACTTCAATGATCGCTCATTGTTTCTAAGCTTGCTACTATACTCTGTTACCATAAACACTTGAATAGCAATTATTTTTTCATACACTCCATCAGTAAAAACAACATATTTAAGTTCTCTGTGTGGCATACGCACAAATATATTTTCTTTCTTTTCAGCAACCATAAAGATATTTCGTGTATATTTGGTATATGGACTGTAGTTTGACTGGGACTTCACAGAAATTTAAGAAACTCTGGTCCAATTTTTTTTTTAGAAGCCTAGAAGTAATTGCTGTTTTCCCTTTTTGTTTTATCTCACACCAGCATTTTGGTAGGTCATGCTCTCTCACAAATTGAATTCACAATCTTGTAAATATGTTTGTATTTGTTATGATACATGTGTTTACTCAGAGGCTCAGTGTGCCCTATTGCTGGAACTAGGGGTGCTGTCGCACCGCCTGGCTTGCAGTAGTAATAACAACCCAAATACATGGTTTCCGCCTTCGGCGCCTCCACTATAAATATTGTTCCAGCACCACCGCTCTATTGCATTATTTTGTAGTTTGAAGAATTAAAAAAAAAAAGACAGGAAATGCTCTTGGGATTTCATGGATCACAAAAATACAAGCGGCAGAGGGGAGCAAAATGTGTCAGAAAATTTCTCTAACCTGCAAACGGGCAGGGAAGGCAATATTGGTTCTCCTGAATGCTTACATTTTTCTAGACACTATAGATATCCACCCATTATACCAGTTCTGTGGAGTCAGGGCTCCTGAAGCTTTGGGAGGGTATATGGAGCCACGGGTGGGAGAGGCCCTTAGTTGCTGCTGGTAGTGAGATCAGCAATAATTCCCTACCTTCACCTGACCTCTCAGGCATGGAATGGGAAGTTTAGGGCACAGGCTAAATAAATGCAGAGTGTGTGTGTGTGTGTGGGGTGGGGGGTGGGGGGCGGGAGGGCGTGTTAGCCAATGGCAGCAAAACTCAGAAGGGTGGGACTCAGGAGACCAGCATGGAGGGTCTACTAGACCATCCTGAGGAGTTACCTGGGATCTGTAAAGTTGTCTTCTGCCTTCCTCTTGGATCCTCAGGGTTGGTAGGCCACACCCTTTAATTTTCCTTCCTACCTCCCCACATCTCCCTTTCTAAGGAAAGAATAAGGGAGAAACTCAAAGAACTCTCTTATCAGTTTTAGCCCTGCCTAAACTTTTCCCTAGGAATGCAGCATGTGGGCCAAGAATTGTAGACAGCATTCTGTCAAAGGAGAGATGCTAAGAAAGGTCCATAAGCTTCTTGGGTTTCACAGTCACAAAGGATGCCTTTTACTTCAGGAGTAGATGATTATACCACATCTGTATTAAACCACTGCTTCCCTCTCGCCTATTAAACTTAAACTCTCCATGAAGTCCTTTACTGTTTAGTCCTTCTCTTTTAAGAGGAAGGACTAATGTTATTAAAGGGAATGAGCTAACGCTTTGCTCAAAGAAATTAAGCAGGACCCCGACAACTAACCTCATATTTGGCTATACTGAACCACATTAGCCTGCACATATTTGGTCTGCAATTTGAAGCTTTGCACAGAAATCAAACTTAATTAACTAAGTCTCCACTTCCTGAGCAAATGAATGCAGTCTCACTGAGTTGCAAGTACAACATGCAGCAGCTGTGATCACACCTATAGTCTCTTGCTCAGCTGATTCCTAAGAGATTTGCTGTTAAACTACTAAACTGTTCCAGTTTTTTAATGAATAATGGGCTCAGATTATTTCCTCTTTGTTCACAGATTTTGTGGCAACTGTTTTGAAATAAGGAAACACACATATACAGAATGTATAGTGGACCTGATTTTGCCCTACAATCCATCTCTAGAGACAGCTTAGCCCTGCATAGTTGAATCTGGGGTGTAGGACAGACTCTATAGTAGCTCCTATGCCACCATTTCCCCTTTGCCACCACTGGCCAGGGGGGTCACTAGGGGAAGGGGCTGTTGTCAAAGCTTCTTTATGTCCTGTATATCTCCATCCACAGGTATAGCCCAAGAGAGCTGTTGCCAGCAACCATAAATAAAAATAGCCTTCAGGTTGCTCTAATTCAGTGGTTTTCAAACTTTTTAGGTTGCGTATCCCTTTCCAAATAATGTAGTCTACACATACCCCCATTTGAGAAAGGGTCCTAATATAGCTAGGTTCTGATTGCCAAATCTTACTAAATAAAGTGCGTTGTCCAACACTACTGATGAGAGCTTGTGTAACCCAGTTTGAAAACCACTGCTCTAATTTATACCACCCATTGGCCAGACAGCCACAGGACAGGCACAAAAGTGGCTTAAAGTTACATGTGCAGCCCCCTGCTTTGGTTTTCATTAGCCATTCCCCATCCATTCTGGAGATTGGGAACATAAACACAAGAGTCTTGGGATGGAGCAATGGGAACTAGCCTAAACTATATCCTATACCTATAGATGTGAAAAACATTAAAATTGCAGCATTAAAATTACCAAAGTTCAGGAAACACAGAAATTAAAGTTTCCCAAAGCAAAGTTAATTTCGTAATGCAACACATCCTCTATGCTTCATAGAAAAATCGCTTTTACAAAATATCCAGTAATATACTAAGCTACCCAGCTAACAACAACAACAACAAAATACAGCAGACTGCTTTGGTACAATTTGGCTGAATTACGTTACTGTTGAATCCTTAACTTTTGTATTTCCAGTCTCTGATTGCAACTGTCCAACAACACTGAAGTAATAGTTACTGAGGCCTGGTCTACACCGGGGGGGGGGGGGGGGGCGCGATATCGATCTAAGATATGCAACTTCAGCTACAAGAATAGTGTAGCTGAAGTCGACGTATCTTAGATCAACTTAGAATCACTTACTTCGCGTCCTCGCGGCACAGGATCTACGGCCACTGCTCCCCCGTCGACTCCGCTTCCACCTCTCGCCCTGGTGGAGTTCCGGAGTCGACGGCAGAGCGATCGGGGATTGATTTATCGCGTCTACATTAGACGCGATAAATCGATCCGCGATAGATCGATCACTACCCGCCGATCTGGCGGGTAGTGTAGACGTGGCCTTAGTGTACTTACTTTTTCTTTAAAGAAGTGAATTTCATTACTGCAGAGCCAGTTAGCTTTAAAAGCTTATAAACTCTGCAGAATTTAACTCCAGATCTAGTTAAATTAACTGAATGAGAGCTCAGCAAAAATGGGGCCGCAAGATTGTGGAGCTTTGTGCAGGGAGCAAGCATGCTTCACCACAAAATAAAATAAAATTCATTTCAGAGTTATAAGCATGTGAAAATGGGCATAATTGAGCCTCAGTTTCCCAGTTGTCCCAGGGACAAAAGCAAGAAACCCTCTGGCTAATAAGGAAGAAAAAGTAAGTCTCTCCTACTGTACTTCCTAACTACTGCATTTATTTTAGGCCATTAGTAGAACAACCCAAACAAAACATAAAACCCACCACAGGCTCCTCTATGTCATTTCCCAGACCCACCATTTAACTGCAGCAGTTATAAGAAAAATGTAAAAAGTCCAAAATACAGCATCATCCCCTTTCTCTACTACCTGGGCAAGGTCGGCTTTAATGGTTCCTAGCTGACAGGTTAACAAGGCCCACCTGCCAAAACAAATTCATTTGTTTAACTCCTGATGGTCCTAGATAAACCCCTACAGAACAGGCAGCTGTATTAGGATATCTTTCCAGGGACTAGCACTGGGGCATTCTCAACACAAAAGGATTCCTTCCCTGAATGCTGAAGGACCAATGAATCCTGTGAAGAGGGGATATAATGGAAACTATTTTGCAACCTTAACTATAGCAATTGCTACTGAGTCACCACTATAACAAATAATTTTGGTCACACTTTATATTAAGGGTTTTTATTTATAAATCGTTTATAAAGGTTTAATACATTATTAATAGATGTTTCAATAAATGGTTAATCAACTGGTAGAGTCTAATAGGTCAGTAAGTGGCTTAGAACCATACCTTCTATTGACACACTTGTAGCCACCTCTACCACATATTAATGTCTGTAACATACTTATTACATAAGCATTTATAAATTATTTAATTATATTCACTACTATATAATAATTTCTAAACTATTTATAAATGTATCCTTAGTATAAAACGTGACTATAATTTCTGCTTTTTTGGGGATCTAATTTCAAAATCAACACCAAGGTCTCATCATGCATTCCTCACTCAAGACAAACTACTAATAATTTCAACTGAAAGTTCTCCTCAAATAATGAGGACTAGGCTAGACCTTGAAGTTGCTCTGGGTTTTACATAAAAAGCTAGCCTTATTCCATATGTCCCTGCCTAGCCCATGCTTTACAGCATATTCAATTAGGTCCCAGTCCTACAAACTCTTGTGCACATGAGTAACTTTACACATAAGTAGTCCCATTGACTTCAGTGGGACTATATATATATGTAACCTTAAGCAAGTGCTTAAGTGGTCGCAAAATCAAGAACCTAAATTTGCTATAACTGAAAGAGATTAGGAGAAAATATTTTCTCTGTTTTCAGTGTATTTATTTTGTGAATTAGATCAGACTAGACAGATAGTAATCTTCCTGTATGGTCAGTCATTCACTTTCCTTTTTTAGGCTCCAGTAGTGCAATGAGATCCACAAACACAGAGCCCTTCACCTCCTCAAAGCCTCACTGAATTCAATGGGTATGTCTACACTGCATCTGGGAGCGAACCTCCCAGCCCAGATACACAGACATTCTAGCAAGGCTCATGCTAGCACGAGCTCCACCAGCATGAGTCTGTGGACCTGAGCTGGGAGGCTTGCTCCCAGATGCAGTGTAGACAGGGCCGTCTCCAGTTACCAGCGAAGGAAGCAGATGCTTGGGGAGGCCAACAGAAAGGGGCGGAACTCTGTCAGTTATTGGGGCGGCACATCCGGGTCTTCGGCGGCAATTCGGCGGCGGGTCCTTCATTCACTCCCTTTCACTTCGGCGGCACTTCAGCAGCAGCTCAATTGGGTTTTGGTTTTTTTCCCCAAACCGCCTGGGGCGGCAAAAAAGCTGGAGCCGGTCCTGAGTGCAGACATACCCAGTGTGGCTCCTCATAGATTCATGCTGGGGTCCTTCTGCACAGAGCTCATTGCAGGATCTGGGCCTAAATTTTATGGGTGTTTCCTACTGCAAAAAGGGGAGATAAAAGGTGTTTTTTATTTTTAATTGGACAATAGGATGATAAATCCACAGTAACTGGCAGGGGGATTTAAGAGCAGATTCAGTACCTGAAACTATTGTTAATTTTTGTTTATTAAACTGACATTTCAAGCTGACGGTGCCACTTTAAGGTCAGGGATCATCCCATCCCATTGACTTTTACTCAGAAAAACTGATGACAGGACATGGTCCATGGTTTTCAATTTTATTCCACCTGCAAAACTGAAAATTCTATATATTCTATTTTTTTTTTGCAATTTTAGTTTTTAAAAAAATTAAAAAATGAGAAAATAAGATTGAGAAAATGCTTAAAAATTGGATTTTTTTTGTAATATAACATTTTCTAATTACAGCTACAGCCAAGTAAACCTGTTTACAGTCAGCTGTTAAATGGTGGTAAAAGTATTACTGATGCGATTACATAGTCCTTGACCAAATTCTGCTATCAACTACTTTGGTGTAAATATAGCATAACTCTACTTGACTTCAACAGAGTTACACCAGATGTACACACATGACATATAGAGGAATTTGCCCCATCATGTGTGACTAGTGAAAAACATTGTGACATGTAATTCATTAACATACAGCGAAAGAGAAGACAGAAAATCAAGGAGCAGGATAATTCAAGTCTAAGTAATAATTTGTCAAATCAGAAAGAATTCTTGGACTCTGGCCAGATGAGTCAGGATTTGATCTTCTATCTCTCAACCCCTGAGAACAAAGCATAAACATTTTGAGCCATTACATTATCTACTTTACCTTTAAAGCCCACATTTACAATGCAGATAAAGCAAAACACTAGAAGTCCCATCTGTTCATGGTGGTTGTTGTGGTTTTTTTTAATCATACCAACAAATGTAGCTAACATAAAATATTAAAAAAGTTACACAGTTTGATGGAATACAAATTATTTCAACTTTTAACACTGCTATGCATTTTGAAAAGAGGGCTACAAGAGAAGGTAAATGCAGTAATGTTACATTACAAATTAGACTCTGTAAGATATTGGACAGAGTAGTAGGATTCTAATTGGGCAATCTCTAATTGATTATAGCCTACGGTCTTCTAAAACTTTGCCTTCCAGCATCCCTGCCAAACTTCTACAGGCTTCTCAGCACTATTATGCTAGAATAGCCGTCTTTTTAATGTTTCTTTCCTTTTTGTTTAATGAATGTATTGATCCTTGAAAGAGAAATGCAGATCACATTAGATTAAGTGGTTTTTTACATAACTAAGGGATAATAAGAGTGCAGGTAAGGAGAATTTAAATCACCACTGCCACACTTCAGCAAACTTTAGAAAATAAAACACAGAATATTTTAGAAAATATATGTTACCTGAACCTTATCAACTATCATGTAGTCTTTGGCATCATCTTTTTTATCACTGCTAGTTCAATGATCTTGCATTTAAAATTAAAGCTCTCTCCAATATAACCAATCTCCTCTTGTTGCTTGATTCAATGAGCAATACAACAATCAAGTGTTTGTAATATCACAATCCATCACCATGGATGCAAATTTTCATGATACACACACTGGATTGTGGTTTTGTTTAATAAAAGCAAACACAAGTAATAGGCAAAGCAAAAAGAAGTTACAGAAAAAGTTGTTTAATAAGGATCTTGCTAAGAAAAACAAATGGTTTCCATTAACTTCATGTCTTTTATAAAATAAGTTGGTATGTTTGAATGTCTTATGGTCCATGAATCCTAAGATAAAGAAGGATTCAAAATTTGAATACAGAGCTAGATTCTTGCCTTCAATGGGCAACGCTCCAAAGGCAACATTTGGCCAAAGAATGAAAAGGACCATTTTATTATCTATGCACTTCAAGGACACAGGCCACAACCAGCAAAGCAATTAAACATGTGTTTAACTTTAAGCACATGAGTAGACACACTGACTTCAATGAGACCACTGACATGTTTAAAGTTGACATAACATAAGGGTTAAGAGCCATTACCTCTCTTTCTATAAAGGAAAGTAAATAATTTGTTTCAGTGCTCATTTATTTTAGGTTGATCTTGTCATTCACCTACAATTGAATTAGGTATGGTCTTAACAACAATCAAACAGATAAGCACCCCCCAAAATAATAATCAAGTTTTTGATTCTCCCCTCACCAAAAATAAATAGCTCCCATTGGTGTCAATGGCATTTACTCCTTTCCAGTGGGGGAAAGAATTGGGTCCCAAATCAGCACTTTAGGCAAGATTTTCCATAACTGGCTCTAAACTAGGATAACCTGAGAGACTAAATCTCAAAACAGAAAAGCCCTTAAGCATTCCTTTAATTTTAAGCACATGATTAATCACATTGAAATCAGCAGACCACTCACACACTTAAAGTTAAACACGTGATTAAGTGCTTTGCTGGATCGCAGCCTATCTTCCTGATCCCGCTCCCACTGAAGTCAGTGGTAAAACTCCCACTGATTTCAATGGAAAATTCTGCAGTTCTTCATCAAGTATAATTTCCATTGACACCAAAGGGAGCTAGGAGTTATGCTCAATTTAGGACTACAGAATTTGGCCTCATTTACTGAAAAACCTGATACTGAAGCCTGTTTGTAAAAAGTTCAAGAATTTTTACTTGCCTTACATTACATCGTACCTGATGCATATTTAAAGGGGGAATTTCAATTTTCATACTAATTCAATACTAATTCAATTCGGGTGAAATTCACCTCAGTCCAAAAGGGCCAACACAAGTCCTTTGCATCTTCAGGGTTTAAGTGCCATTTAAAGTTTGCTCTCTGCACAGGAGTGACTTGAATGGAGCAAGATCAAGCCCCATAGTAAAAGCAAGTAAACCCAACACCCCACAGTTAGGTAAGAGGAACAGACCCAAGATAAAAAATAATTAATTAGTAGATAGTCCTTCCCTTCCCTCATAGCTGCAATTTTATAGACAATAGGTATGCAAGTATAAGAAAGCACACAGCCGCTTACTAACACTCTCTCCTTTTCACAGACACAAAATGAAATACATTTGACGAGTCACTGATTCTTTTAAAAAGTTGGACGAATTAGGGTGGTTACATTTGATATCAGTTCAGTCTCTGCAACTCACATTGACCAGCAAAGCAGAAATCCTGCCCACATCACAAAAGACACTGAAAGTAAGCAATACCTAATCCCTCTTCCTCAAGAGCTACTGAATGTAGGATAAATAGAAACAACAAATTGAAATATATATTATTAAACAGCAGGCAACCATGAAAATAATCCTTACATAGACACCGACAGAATGCTTGTGGATGAATATATGCAATGGGCTAGATCCTCCGGTGGTGTAAACTGGTGTGCAGCTTTGCTACAATTGATGGAATTTTGCTGATTCTCACCAGGTGACAGATATTCTCTCATACACACACATTTTTAATTGGCTATTGTGTAGAAATTTAAATTGAGTTTATAAATGGTTGTGATACAAAGAAAAAATAACTGAACTAACATCAATAACTGCTAATAAATATTAATATAACATCACCACCACTTTAACTGTAGTGTGAAACCAGTTTATTATACACAGATGAAATCAAATTGCTGCCTTTATTACTGTCAGGAATGACTTTAAGATATTTCCATAAACTACTTGAGTATTCATCAGCACTGTGTATTTACAACATACAATCTCTCTCTCTCTCTCTCTGCTATTTTTATACAAAATAATTTAAGAGCAGTATTTTCTGGTATAGTTTTCCAATTAATTTAAATATACACTCAAATATACAGTTAGAGCGCGTGCTTTACAGCCATACCCATTGCCAGTGCTTTACATAGCAAAGCAGTTCGAAGAGCTACAGGAAATGTTATCATGTTTTTGCTTTCAACATGAACATTGGCATCCTGAAAGATGATGAATAGTAGTCTGCAGTCCAATAATATATGCCTGGAGTCATGCATTCAAGTTCATATGAATCACTCCACTGCCACAACCTCCACCGATAATAAAAAAATCCACCTTTTGACAATAAATAGAACTAAGACAGTTGGCAGTATTCCAAAGTCTTTCATTTTCTAAAGTGGTGCCTTTATTAAAGTAATAGTGCATGTAGGATAAGTGGATGTTTTATGTATCCTGTAATTTAGAAAACCTAAGACATTATTTTTTCCCTGATCATCTTGCATTATTACAAACTGCACTTCAGCCAAGAACCACACGGTTCTCAAATATTCTATCCATCCCCTTCCATTCTTGCGCCACAGTTTTAAATAGAACTAACTTGAAAATTCTGACATTTCAGGATGCTTGCCTGGTAATTTACACGAGGCACAGACAGCCTCAATTACAATGAAACAACTACAGTATATTACCATTTTTTAGAGCATTTTTGTTTTTCTAAAGTAAATCAAAGCTCTCGTGGGTTTTTCAAAACAATAATGAGCTATAAACTCAAAGCATTTGAGCAAAAGACTGTGAACTTTGTTATGTGGATGATCTTTTATATATATCTAGTTATATAGATATATAAAAAATACCACACACACTTCCTGGGAAGAACACACTAAGAAATTTGCTCATTTCTCCCCTACATTTTCTTGCTCAAGTTATTGTAGATTAAAACAGCTCTCTCTGGTTACAATTCTGAGTCCATTCTGCATGCCTGTGCATTGAAAGTCCCACTGACTTCACTGGGAATTGTGGCTGTGTATGGAACGCAGAATTGGGCCTAATCAGTCTTTATTCAATCCTTGATGTTAATGGAGTTTTACTTGAGTAAAGACTGTAGGATATGTCCTCCAAGGGCTATGTAAATACATCACTGACCCTCCTTCCCCACCCTCGAAATGCAGACTGGGAAAAGCGTAAGACCATACACCTTGGATATACTGACCAGATAGGCCTGTCTGGGGTATTTAAAAGGAAGCCATTTATAGTCAGGAACCAAAAGTGATTATTCTGAATCTGACATTTAAATGTCCTATCAACAGCAACTAGCTTTGCTGACTGGTTTAATTAACTTGAAGGATATAATCTTATGCTATATAGAAAAAATACATATTTTAAAGTGTCACTTCATTATACAGTATAGATCAGAGGTGTGGGGCCTAATCCTGTCCTCAGGTCCATATATGTAAATCTGCAGTAAATTCATTGACTTCATCAGATTAATCTGCATTTACGCTGATGTGAACGCAGGCAGAATCTGACATAGGTACTCTATAATCCAATTATCTTAAATCACCATGCTCTTTTCAGCTTTCTGTTAAGACAGTGGGGAAGGAATTTGAATTATGGAGTTACGGAATTTTGTCCTGGTTCAATAGGGTTTAAGATCAACATCACAACAAACATCCGATGAAGTGAGCTGTAGCTCACGAAAGCTCATGCTCAAATAAATTGGTTAGTCTCTAAGGTGCCACAAGTACTCCTTTTCTTTTTGCGAATACAGACTAACACGGCTGTTACTCTGAAACCTATCACAACAAATGTTCTTTTTCATTTGTTTCATTGGGTAATTTCCTGCCCCCACCCTTATATTTACTTTAATGCTCCTCAAACATGACATGGGAACACATTTGCATTAAAGTTATCAAGGTGACTGTTGACACAAGGGACTGAAGATGCGATATTGAATCTTTCCATTCTAGGACAACTATCTGAAGGGGGATTCCAAAGAGGATGGAGCTAGGCTGTTCTCAGTGGCGGCAGATGACAGAACAAGGAGCAATGGTCTCAAGTTGCAGTGGGGGAGGTCTAGGTTGGATATTAGGAAAAACTATTTCACTAGAAGGGTGGTGAAGCACTGGAATGGATTACCTAGGGAGGTGGTTCGGACATCCCTTAGGGGAGGATCTATAAATAGAAAATCTCTATGTCCTAGTGAGGATGAGAGGATGGAAAATGATAAAATACAGGCAGGGTCTGATTAGAAACAGTCAAATAAAAACGAGTCCCATTCAATTACATCGTGTAATGGCAGACAGCTAAAAGGAGACAAGTTTTTGAAGTGCTTATATACCAATGCTAGAAGTCTAAATAATAAAATGGGTGAACTACAGTGCCTCGTATTAAATGAGGATATTGATATAATAGACATCACAGAAACTTGATGGAATAAGGATAATCAATAATAAGGAATCAGTAATACCAGGGCACAAAATATATCGGAAGGACGGAACAGGTCGTACTGGTGGGGAAGTGACATTATCTGTGAAAGAAAGTGTAAAATCAAATGAAGTAAAAATCGTAAATGAATCAAACTGTAGCATAGAATCTCTATGGATAGAAATTGCATGCACTAATAATACGAATATAGTGGTAGGGATATACTACCGACCACCTGACCAGGATAGTGATAGTGACTGTGAAATGGCTATTAAAAGAAAAAACTCAATAATAATAATGGGTATATATTGACTGGGTACATATGTACATATTGACTGGGTACATGTCACGTCAGGATGGGATGCAGAGATAAAGTTTCTTGACACCTTACATGACTGCTTCTTGGAGCTGCTGGTCCTGGAACCCACCAGAGGAGAGGAAATTCTTGATTTAGTCCTAAGTGGAGCACAGGATCAGGTCCAAGAGGTTAATATAGCTGGACCGCTTGGTAATAGTGACTATAATATAATTAAATTTAATATCCCTGTGGCAAGAAAAACACCACAGCGGCCCAACATTGTAGCATTTAATTTCAGAAATGGGAACTACACAAAAATGGGGAGGTTAGTTAAACAGAAATTAAAGGGTACGGTGCCAAAAGTGAAATCTCTGCAAGCTGTGTGGAAACTTTTTAAAGACGCCATAATAGAGGCTCAACTTAAATGTATACCCCAAATTAAAAAAACATAGTAAGAGAACCAAAAAAGAGCCACCGTGGCTAAACAAGAAAGTAAAAGAAGCAGAGAGAGGCAAAAAGGCATTCTTTAAAAAGTGGAAGTTAAATCCTAGTGAGGAAAATAGAAAGGAGCATAAACTCTGGCAAATGAAGTGTAAAAATAAAATTAGGAAGGCCAAAAAAGAATTTGAGGAACAGTTAGCCAAAGACTCAAAACGTAATAGCAATTTTTTTTTAAGTACATCAGAAGCAGGAAGCCTGCTAAACAACCGGGGGGCCACTGGACAATAGAGGTGCTGAAGGAGCATTCAAGGACGATAAGGCCATTGCGGAGAAACTAAATGAATTCTTTGCATCGGTCTTCTCAGCTGAGGATGTGAGGGAGATTCCCAAACCTGAGCCATTCTTTTTAGGTGACAGATCTGAGGAACTGTCCCAGATTGAGGTGTTATTAGAGGAGATTTTGGAACAAACTGATAAATTAAACAGCAATAAGTCACCAGGACCAGATGGTATTCACCCAAGAGTTCTGAAGGAACTCAAAAGTGAAATTGCAGAACTACTAACTGTAGTCTGTAACCTATCATTTAAATCAGCTTCTGTACCAGATGACTGGAGGATAGCTAATGTGACACCAATTTTTAAAAAGGGCTCCAGAGGTGATCCCAGCAATTACAGGCTTGTAAGCCTGACGTCAGTACCGGGCAAACCGGTTGAAACTATAATCAAGAACAATATTGTCAGACATATAGATGAACATAATTTGTTGAGGAAGAGTCAACATGGTTTTAGTAAAGGGAAATCATGTCTCACCAATGTACTAGAATTCTTTGAGGGGGTCAACAAGCATGTGGACCAAGGGGATCCAGTGGATATAGTGTACTTAGATTTCAGAAAGCCTTTGACAAGATCCCTCACCAAAGGCTCTTACGCAAAGTAAGCTGACATGGGATAAGAGGGAAGGTGCTCTCATGGATAGGTAAATGGTTAAAAGTTAGGAAACAAAGGGTAGGTATAAATGGCCAGTTTTCAGAATGGAGAGAGGTAAACAGTGGTGTCCCTCAGGGGTCTGTTCTGGGACCAGTACTATTCAACATATTCATAAATGATCTGGAAAAAGGGGTAAACAGTGAGGTGGCAAAATCTGCAGATGATACAAAATACTAAAGATAGTTAAAACCCAGGCAGACTGCGAAGAGCTACAAAAGGATCTCTCAAAACTGGGTGACTCGGCAACAAAATGGCAGATGAAATTTAATGTTGATAAATGCCAAGTAATGCACATTGGAAAGCATAATCTTAACTATACATATACAGTGATGGGGTCTAAATTAGCTGTTACCACTCAAGAAAGAGATCCTGGAGTCATTGTGGATAGTTCGCTGAAAACATCCACTCAATGTGCAGTGCCAGTCAAAAAAAGCAAACAGAGTGCTGGGAATAATTAATAAAGGGATAGATAATAGGACAGAAAATGTCATGTTGCCTCTATATAAATCCATGGTTCGGCCACATCTTGAATACTGTGTGCAGATGTGGTTGCTCCATCTCAAAAAAGATATATTGGAATTGGACAAGGTTCAGAAAAGAGCAACAAAAATGATTAGGGGTATGGAAAGGCTTCCATATGAGGAGAGATTAATAAGACTGGGACTTTTCATCTTGGAAAAGAAATGGCTAAGGGGAGATATGATTGAGGTCTAAAAAATCATGACTGGTGTAGAGAAAGTAGATAAGGAAGTGTTCTTTACTACTTCTCATAACACAAGAACTAGGGGTCACCAAATGAAATTAGTAGGCAGCAGGTTTAAAACAAATAAAAGGAAGTGTTTCTTCACACAACATACAGTCAACCTGTGGAACTCCTTGCTAGAGAATGTTGTAAAGGCCAAGACCATAACAAGGTTCAAAGAAGAACTAGATAAATTCATGGAGGATAGGTCCATCAATGGCTATTAGCCAGGATGGGCAGAAATAGTGTCCCTAGCCTCTGTTTACCAAAAGCTGGGAATGAGCAACAGGGGATGGATCACTTGATGATTACCTGTTCTGTTCATTCCCTCTGGAGCACCTGGCACTGACCACTGTCAGAAGACAGGATACTGGGCTAGATGGACATTTGGTCTGACATAGTAGGGCCATTCTTATGTTCTGGACTCTCCATCCTTAGACGTTTTTAAGGCCCGGTTTGACAAAGCTATGGCTGGAATGATTTAATTGGGATTGGTCCTGCTGAGCAGGCAGTTGGACTAGATGACCTCCTGAGGTCTCTTCCAATCCTATGATTCTATGATTGGAATCCAGTCCTGATCAGTACTGACCAGTCATCTTTCCACTGGCTACCTGTTGGGTTACTACTATGAAATTATTTCAGTGCCAAAGTCCTGTTCCTAATGGACAATGGTGTCCACATCACAACAAGCACTTTGTGGGCAGTCTCAGCAGATAGAATCAGCATAGTCCAACAGACAGGGCACAAGACTGGGATTCATGAGATGTGGCTATGTTGTGTGACCTTGGGCAAGTCACTTCACCTGTCAGTGCCTCAGATTCCCCTCCCAGCTTGCCTTCTCTATTTATATTGTAAGCTCGTTGGTGCAGTAACTGTCTCTAACTATGTGTTTTGTATCACCAGCATAATAGGATCCAGAGAACAAGGATGGTTCCTGTGATTAGGGTGCTAGCTGGGGACTCAGGAGATCTGGGTTCAATTCCGTGTTGCCCCAAACTTCCTGTGTGACCTCTGCAAGACAACTAGTCTCTCTGTGCTGCTGTGAAACAGGGATATAATAGTAATAGAGTTTGGTAATGATTAATCCCTTAAAGATTGTGAGGTGCTCAGATTCTGTAGTGATGGGTGCCATATAAGTAAATTGTACATTGGCCATATAACTTAGATAAATCTCAGTTGGAACCTCTAGGTACTTCTGTAATAGAAATAACAAATAATCATAACAGTGTAAAGGGCAAGAAGGCTGAACTACTGGCTTAGGCCAATAGGTGGGTTTCCAATCACAGTGGAGGTAAACTGAGAGAGAGCAGAGTGGAGAAGCTTGTGTGGGGGAGAAAGAAACTTATCTCTAGAGTGCTCAATCCACCATCTTTCATCAAATTCATTTTCAAAAAAAGATTAAAATTACTCCCTTCAGACACTGCAAAACCCGAATAACTTCCCCATGATTATGTTATTACTAATCTGTAATGCAACTGGAATGAAGCAGTATAGTTTCCTTTACTGTTGCATTGTTAAAGCAGAAAAATATCACACTCATCTAGGATTATTTTTATTCTGAAGAGTAAGAAAATCACTTATTAACCCTAAACTCTGCTAGATTAAGGAATAATGGTGTGATCCACAAAGGTTCTTATGTACCTGAATCTCATATTTAGGCTCCACTGCAACCCACCAAACTCCCACTTGGCTGTCTCCTAACCCTATAGGTACCTAAACTCACTCTGGTGCCTAAATTTTATAGCAAAAGTTCTCTAGGCATCTAAATTCTGGCTCTGACCATGCACACTGTTGCCTTACCCTAGGCATCTCATCTAAGTCACAGAGTGATTCACAAACCATGGGAGACAGGTGTACAGCTGCTTAAATCAAGTGCAGGGGCCCAATCCGGCAGAGGTGCTCAGAGGGCAACTACTGGATTGGCCCCCTCAGGCGAATTCACAGGAAGAGGAGGAGGAGGCTTTCCCTTATAAACTTTAGCCAAGTGGCTAGAGTACTCATCCAAGACATGGGAGACCCCTCATTCAAGGTCCCCTATCCTCCACCTTTCCTGGTTTGAGGATCAGAATCAGACATAGAAATCTTCCTGCTGGCTAAACTCCAAAAGAGGGGCAGGACTTAGCACACACCCCTCTTGTCAGCATCTCCCATGGGCTAGCTTAGGCAGCTGCCTCCTAGCATGCTGGCTTTGTGGATCACATTCTGAGGTGCCTATCTCTCCCCAATCTTTGTATAGGGAGCCAAGCCTTGTGGATCATAGTGTTGTTCCTATGGTTCTCTAGGTGCAACACTCAGGCCTTTTCTACACTACAGGGAAAAGTTGATTGAAGCTATGCAATTTGAGTTACGTGAATAGCATAACTCAAGTTGATGTATCGTAGATCTACTTACCGCGGGGTCCACACTACGCGATGTCGATGGGAGACGTTCTCCTGTCGACTCCCCTTACTCTTCTCGATCCGGTGGAGTACAGGAGTTGATGGGAGAGCCATCTGTGGTCGATTTAGCGGGTCTTCACTAGACCCACTAAATCGACCGCTGATGCATTGATCGCCACACTTCGATCCCCAGGTAAGTGTAGACAAGCCCTCAGCATCTCAAACCCTAAGGCAGTGCCTTTTTGGATCTGGGTCTATATGACCCTAGAGAGTAAAGAATGTAGCAGCTGCCACTTTTTACCAAAGTCAAAATTCACCCTAGGACAATTAAAAATGTAGGCCCCAATCCTGTGAGTAACTGTGTACAAAAAACAACAACTGAGCTCATGTGGAGACCTGTCTAGTCATTGGGGCCTGCCCACATGGAATCGCATGCAGGGTTTGGGGCCCTACCAGGAAATGCTGTCTTCCCTCTCTCCTGCCCAAATTCTTCCCCCTACGATGTCCACCTACTTTTCAAAGAAACAAGGGACAACTATATGAAGAGTATCCCACTGTGTTGTTATAATCATAAAAAAGTCATTTGTGTTACTGTCAAAGTTCCTTCCCGACTCTGAACTCTAGGGTACAGATGTGGGGACCTGCATGAAAAACCCCCTAAACTTATTTTTACCGGCTTAGGTTAAAACTTCCCCATGGTACAAACTATTTTACCTTTCGTCCCTGGACTTTATTGCTGCCGCCACCAAGCGTCTAACAAAATATAACAGGGAAAGAGCCCACTTGGAAACGTCTTTCGCCCCAAAATTCCCCCAAGCCCTACACCCTCTTTCCTCGGGAAGGCTTGATAAAAATCCTCACCAATTTGCATAGGTGAACACAGACCTAAACCCTTGGATCTTAAGAACAATGAAAAAAGCAATCAGGTTGTTAAAAGAAGAATTTTAACTGAAGAAAAAGGAAAAGAATCACCTCTGTAAAATCAGGATGGTAAATACCTTACAGGGTAATCAGATTCAAAACATAGAGAATCCCTCTAGGCAAAACCTTAAGTTACAAAAAGACACAAAAACAGGAATATACATTCCATTCAGCACAACTTATTTTATCAGCCATTCAAACAAAACAGAATCTAACATATATCTAACTAGATTGCTTATTAACCTTTTACAGGAGTTCTGACCTCCATTCCTGCTCTGGTCCCGGCAAAAGCAACACACAGACAGACAGAGAGAGAGAACCCTTTGTTTTCCCCCCTCCAGCTTTGAAAGTATCTTATCTCCTCATTGGTCATTTTGGTCAGGTGCCAGCGCGGTTATCTTTAGCTTCTTAACCCTTTACAGGTGAAAGGGTTTTTTCCTCTGGCCAGGAGGGATTTAAAGGTGGTTAGCCCTCCCTTTATATTTATGACCATTGCAGTGCACGAATTTTTACATGATTAGCACATAAACATATTTTCTTAATCTGATTAAATGCTTCTTAGCAGACATTTAGCACCAAAGGATGTTCTTTACAATACCATCAATTTCACTAGTATGCATCAAACAATATACCTAACGGCGTTTGACCAGTATTAAAGCTGATTTAAGAAATAATAACCATTTTAAAAATTACTTCCTATTGCTGAATAAATTATTCTAAAAGTTAACCCACACACAACAAATGGCTTGCACATGCAGAAGAACTAAGTTCTTCAAGTTTGGTGGCCAAATTTTCAGATAGATGCCACAAACTAACACCTGTAAAGTGTGTATGAACATCCACCTACACAAACACAAGCCCCATTTTTCTGAACAAACTAGGTAACAGTGTGCCTGTCTAAACCCAAAATAAGAATACAATATGACCTAAGGTTGTACCACAAACTAGTGAGAAAAGCATGAAAATTCAAAGTTAAGACAAAGTCAGGTGACGCAGTGTGTTAGTGTATCAGATTTTCACCTCTGGAAAATGGAGTTCAAATTTAGCCTTTGGAAATATCTGACAGTTTGATGGTCTCATTTAATTAAGCTGTGAACAATGATCTGCGTTATATGATTTTAACATGACTGACAGATTCTGCTGAAGAAGAAAAACTCAGAATGGAATAGAAGGAGATCTTGCAGGGTCAGGACTAAGATACCTGGTAGATCTACATTGTGAAGATTGCCATGAACTTAAAAGCTGACTTGGTGACTATGTGTGCGTGTGTGTGATAAATTAAGAGGTGTGGGGTAGATCCTTTTATGGACACCCAGCCAGACAGTTAGCTATAAAATCCCTGTTAGTAGCTGTTCTCAACTTGCTTTACCTGTAAAGGGTTAAAAAGTCCATAGATAAAAGGAAGCGAGTGGGCACCTGACCAAAAGAGCCAATGGGAAGGCTAGAACTTTTTAAAATTGGGAAAAAAATTCCCCTTTGTCTGTCTGTGTTGTTCTCCCGGAGAGCAGAGACAGGGCTGGAACTATGCAGTAAGAGCGTGGGACAAGTACGAAAAATTATCAGATCATACCTAGAAACTACTCATTTGAAACCCCTGATATGTAAGTAGATCAGGAAATGTCCAGGACAGTGGTTCCCAAACTTGTTCCACTTGAACCACTGGTCTAGGAAGACGGGATTAGGTTTATCTCTTTTATTTCTTTATGGCTTGTGGACTCCTCTGTGCTAACCCCAGGTGCTTTTGTTTTGCTTGTAACCTTTAAGCCGGGCCTCAAGAAAGCTATTCTTGATTCTTAATTTTTGTACTTGCTCTTTTTAGATCTAGCAATAGCCTGAGTTTTCAGATGTATTTTTTTCTTTTCTTTTCTTTTCTTTTTTTTTTTTTTTAAATAAAATGTACCTTTTATAAGAACCAGATTGGGGTTTTGCGTTTTAAGAGGTTTGGGCATATGTTGTTTAATTAGCTGGTGGCAACAGCTGATTTCCTTTGTTTTCTTTCTCAGCTCTTCCCCAGGGGGAGGGGAGGTGAAAGATCTTGAGGGAAGGAATTCCCAAGTGCGCCTTCCTAGGCCCTCAAAGGGGTTTTTGCACTTGGGTGGTGGCAGCACCTACCCATCCAAAGTTAGAGAGAAGCTGTAACCTTGGGAGTTTAATACAAGTATGGAGTGGCCAGTATTAATTTTTAGAATCCTTGCGGGCCCCCACCTTCTGCACTCAAAGTGCCAGAGTGGGGAATCAACCATGACAGTGTGTCAGTAATTGTGTTTGTAGACACTAATACTGTGTGGAGGGATGGGGTCTATTGTCTTGCTGGGATGTTTTCTAAGCATTGTGCGGAGTGGTGGGGGCAGAGTCCCACCCTGTGAGCAGCCTTAGACTGGGACTGCTGTGAAGAGCCAGCTCCTTAGGGCAGCGGCTGAATGTTCCTGCAGCCAACTTCTCTAATTCTCGATATCCTTGCGAGTTACAATAGGTGCAAGGGGGGCATACAGCATATATTACCAGGGCAAGAGCTAATTCTGGCAGCAAAGGGGTTTAATGACGGGGCTACTCGGAAGACCTTTCCCCCCACCTCTCTCAGTGGCTCTTAAGAAATGGCTAGGTGATTTGTCCAATTGTATTTTTCCCTCCCTCCACTTGCAGCGCTTGCAATCCCAAGAGCTGTCTGCTCCTCCTGTTCTCCCATCAGCCAAGAGTTTTTATGCTTCTCCCACATTAGCTGCTGAGATCCCCTCTGGCCTAAAACCTGGCTGTTTAGAGGAGGTTGCAAAGGAGGAATTTTCTCTTACTTGATGCAATGTTCCACCACAGCAGATGGGACACTATCAGCTTTCTATCTACTGTGCCTCATGCCTGATCAGCAAAGTAAGCCCAGCCCCTGCTTTCAATCCAAAAGTGGAGGCAAGACTAGGAAACAGAAATAAAATGAACAAATTGAGGGGCTTACTCTAAAATCTGTTATTCTATGATACTTATATGGCCCCCCATTACTTTGGAATAAATTGTATACTAAATCTCTAGTCTAAAGAATCTTTTAAAGGTTATTGTGCACATATTTATCTAGACCGTTTTAAGTAGATTTTGTTTCTCTGACAATCAATAATGTCTCTAAATCACTTTAAAATATATTGGGAAAACCAGGGCCTATGATGGAAGTGCTGACACATGGCCGTGCAAACAGACATGTTATAATGAACGTACTTATATTTAATCCTATCTATATTTAAAAATTGCATGTCTAGGTTGAAAGGGGTCCCTTTATCGTTTTATGCCCCATTTTTTCTGCTGAGTTTCATTTAGCATTTCATCCCCTTTAGATACCACTCAAGATGACCATGCATGCATGCTGATCCCCTTAAATGATTTCCAGCAGAAACCAATGTTCAGAAACTCATAACATTATATTTCATGCCCTTGCCCTTTCCCATATTTTGCAGACACAGAAGGAAAAACTGCACTATGCCAGTAATCTCATTTACTGCTATCAGCTTGCCTCCCTAACCCAGGCAGCAGAAGGCTGTCATTATACCCCATCTCACAATCTTTGTACATTTCAAAAGAAAATCTGCTTTTCAGAGCCATTAAAAAAAGGAAGTAGTCATTGGTTACTCTACCAACAGTGACACCCTCAAGTGAGGCTCTAACACTGGTAACTAACGTGTGCGTTATTGCTATTGATCTAAAATTCCTACTCTGGAATAGAATCAAAATTTCTGCATGTAAAACAAGAATAGACCTTTTTCTAGGTTTCTTTGACTGGAGAAAAAAAGAATCACAGAACAATTTAATTCTGTTAGAGAAGTGGCAACCATTCACACTAACTAAGTCCAAAGGTAACTTACATTTTTATATATTCATTTTTAATATTTGTAACTGTTCTTATTCATGCCTGTCAACTATATTTTATTCAAAGGGATGTAAATACTACAGTATTAAGTGTATCTCCTGAGTGCCACACGGCCTTGCTATTGTATAGCTTTCTATTACTGTAAATTTTTGACAAATCAGAAATGCAGAATCATAAAACTAAAGTTGTAAGAAACTTTGTACAGTGAAGGCCATTTAGCAAGAGCTCAAACACAGTGAAGCACATGCAAGTCCCAAATGTAGGGCAATGTTCCCACTGCTCTTCTGGTTACAGCAAACCTCAGCTTGAAATGAAATTGTTCTAGAAAGAAAAATAAATAACTATGGGACAAATACTGGTTTGGAAGATCACAGAGCAAGCGAACACTCCCTGTCAGCACAGAACAGAGTTCCATGGGGCTGCTTTGTACAGGGAAACACAATGGGATCTGGTATGGAAGATGGGCAGGGCCAACCTTCCTTTTGAAGGGGGATGCAGGCAGCCCCGGGGTTATTGTAGCTGCTACAAGTCTTACCAGGAAAGATTCCTCCCTTCTAAGAACCCTAGGTCCTGCCAGAGGTGACCAGTTCACAAGCCCACTACTCAAAGGCTACGTCTACATTTATGGCAATGTGTAGAGTGTTTATACCCTGCTAGCATGGGTATAAATGGCAGTTGTAGACAGCGAGACACAGTTTAGGCAAGTAGAGTGCCCTCCACACGTGACCCTGCAGGCTCTCTATGACCAAACAGTGCCTCTCACATCTACACTGCTACTTATAGCAGTGAAGGGTCCTGCTGACTCCTATCTCCTGAAACCTTTCCCTGGTGAAGTGAAAGTCTCCGGCAGCAGGTAAGGGCTCTCGCAGTGGGGAGCAGCCAGACCCTTTCCCTGCTGCCAGAGCCTGTTAACTCTGTTAAAGTCAATGATGTTGTACGAGAATAAACAAAGGAAGGATTTAGTTCCCAAGGTGGACTGACATGCTCTCCCATTTGCTAATCAGTGAGTTAACTCAACTGGGTTTGTTGTCTTTCAATATGCGACGTGATGGGCATTCTCTCCACAGCATTTGGGGTGATGCTCCACAGCCCATAGACTTCAGAGAGTTTCAGACTTTCCAGCATCACTTTTGTTTTACACGTGCCTTCAACTATAGTTTGACTCTCGAACGATATCTCCTCTAGTTCACATTTTATTCTTCTCTCACCCTGGTAAGAGACTCTAAGAGTAGCCTTTGCTGGGATTGTAATGGGTAAGGAGAGGTCAGGGTATGGGAATAGACATTCCTGATAACCTCTTTTGTGCAGAAAGGAATTTTGTAGCTGCAGACCCCACTGCTCTCCCACTCTTCACATGGATTGACTGGGTCCTCACTCTAGCCTGGAGTCTGTTGCATTAGACTTATAAGTGCGAAGGGTAATAACTCACATCCTTATCTCGCCAGGTTTAAAGCACAGACTTTGCATTTACTGTTTTTCTCTTATCTGAGGCTTTGTGAGTGTCATTTCACCCTGTTTTGATATGCTTTTATTGGCGTAAGAATTCCCACAATGTGGTTTGTTTGGTTTTTGGATGTGAGGATGCTTCTAGTGACCAGGCCAGGTTTCTCTCTTGTTCTGCAAACTCTTCCTTAACATCTGTGCAGTGTTTCAATTAAATGAGAGCTATGGGAAAACCTACCAACCGCCCTGAGAGTACAACAAACAGCTTGGCAGCATGTCAGCTCATATACATTTTGTTTCTGCTTGTTTCTCATCTGAACTTTGCTAGGTAGAAGAACCACACTGTCACACCAGAAAGGTGAAACACTTGTGCCATGAGGGACAATCACATCAGTTCCTCAGAAGGCTCCATCTCTCCCTGTCTCTGTTCAGGTTGAACAGGCACACAGAGTAGCCGAGCACCACCACATCTCTTAAAATTAATTATTTTTAAAAATCTGTTTCCTTACACATGAAAAAAGTGCCACGGAGGACAAACAAACTGGAGAAAACAAATTTAAAACAGAAACAACAGTAATTTAGGGTTTGACCTGCACCGTACTCCCGCTGGCCTCTGCTGTCCAGCTCAGCCCAGGAGGCGCTACCTTCCTCCACCATGGTTCTGTTCCCCAAGTCATGTTAGCCCGCAGGTGTTCTCCTCATCTCAGACCAGTCAGCCAGCCCCTCTCCCTGCACTTCAGACCAGCTGCTGCAGCACCCTGCTATGCTCCCTCTCCTCCTCCCATTACCCACACTGTGACAGACCAGCCCTACTCTCTCCAGCAGCACTCCCCACTTCAGGGCCCCCTTCCAACGCCACACACCTCTCGCAGCCTCATCCCTGCCCTGTTCTCCCCGCTGCCTCACCCTTGCCCTCCCCAGCCAGCAGGATTACGCGGCCGCCCCCTCCTCCCGCCCCCCAGTCAGAGCGGCTGCAGCCCCGCCCCTGGCCCCGCGCCCCGCCCCGCCCCGCGGACTCGGCGGAGGCAGCCGGCTGAGCCCGCCGCTGGCAGAGCGCGGCGCAGCGGGGGCCGCCTGCGACTCCTACCTGGGAGCGGGAGCCGAGCTCGGGCGCTCTCCGGGCGGTCACCAGCTTGGCCGTGGTCTGCAGGTTGATGGGGGCGCTCTGCGGGGGCTCCACGCCGGCCGCGCTGCAGCCCAGCCCCCCGTTGATGTGCGCGGTCACCATCGCGATGGGCGCCTTGGCCGGCAGGACGGAGATGGCCAGGCTCTGGCTCTGGCTGCCGCCGCCGCCGCCGGCGGGCGCTTTGAGAAGCGCAGGGACCCCGCCGCCGGGCTTGGTGTTTCCGCTGCCCCCGCTTCCCACCAGCACCGCCGCGGGGCAGCTCCGCACCGCCAGCTTCTGCCACAGGGAGAAGGAGAGAGAGAAGCGCGAGCGTCACCACCGGCCCTGACCCCGCAGCGGCACAATCCCCTTCCCCTCGGCCCCCGGCCCGGCCCGGGGCGGAGAGGAGCCGAGGGGCGCCTTGGCACCGCCGCGAGCGCATGGCAACATCTGCAGCCAGCCCGGCTCTGCCCGGGCGCTGCGGCAGCAGCCCAGAGGCGGCACTGCCCCCTCCCTACGGAGCCCTGACCCGGAGCAGCCCTGCCTGCCACTGCCGCCTGCGCCAGCCGGGGGCGCCCCACCGAGAGCCTGGCTGCCTGTGCCTTCTGCCTCAGGGCTACCTCATGCTCCCGGAGCCGGGCTGTGCACCAGGAGAGAACAGAGACCCAGAGCCAGCGGCTACCATCGCTAGCATTTCTGAAAGGATGAAGGCGAGCTGGCCAGATCTTTAGTATCATTCTCTTCCCCCTCCCCAGGTTGCTGTTAACAACGCGCTGGCTTAGTGTAGCTTTTTATTTGTCTGATCAAATTCTTTACCTGTTAAAGTGGATTTTTACCGGTGCGTTTGTTTGTTTGGGGGGAAGAGGGGAGGGAGTTGCTTAATTCTTTCTAACAAATGTATTTGAGCATAAGCTTTCATGAGCTACAGCTCACTTCATTGTATGCATCGCTGTAGCTCACGAAAACTTATGCTCAAATAAATTTGTTAGTCTCTAAGGTGCCACAAGTACTCCTTTTCTTTTTGCGGATACAGACTAACACAGCTGCTACTCTGAAACCTGTCTTAATTCCTCCTGAATCACCTTCTGAAGGGGTTTTGGTTGTGTAGTTCGACAGCACCGAGCACAAGGTCCGTGACTAGTGACTACATCACTACACGTGATAAATAATAATTGATAAAAAGATTTCTGAGCAGGCTAGCCAGTATTTTCAAACTGTCATCTTTCATTACACTGCACACCACATTACATCTTCCAGTCTCACCCTACACTTTTTAGTTTCCCAATTCTTCAGATTTCCTCCAGGATTTACACATTTTACTTTTCCATATTTTGTCACCGCATTTTTTTAAATGTGCGTTTTCTTTAAGATTTTTTAAAATAACTTACATTATTTTTCAAGCTATTGGGGTCAGGCATTCTAGTGAAAGCCAAAAAACCTGTTACTTTTTAAGGCATATAAAAATGTCACAGTTGTCAAAAGGTATTAATATTGCTGAGAACTTATAAATAGCTACTTTCTTTTGGATCAGGTTGTCTTCTACTATTCCATGTTCTGCTGACATACTCATGCCTTTATAGTTACCAGAGTACTGGAGACAAGAGACTTGTGTCAAACCTGTTTTCATCTTTATCTCATTTTAGCTGTATTAAACATATCACTCATATTCAGAGTAAGATACAGCTTTCTGACTAAGACTGCAGCTTTGCAGTAATATTGTTTCATTTTATATCATATGTGATATATCATGAAAAGCTCATAATGGAGACCATGGGCAAAATTCTGCTTTCAGTTACAACAATATAAATCTGTTACTTAGAAATAAATAGAGGTGGGGGGGAGGTGAAATCCTCACTCTATTCAATTCAATTCACAGCTGCCTGTGTGTCCGTGTGCCATTTACTTTAATGGGGCCAGGATTTCCAGTAGTGTAAGTGAGAGCAGCATATGTCCCCTGCATCTACATTTTACTTGTTTGTCATATTTTATAACTGGATTTTAATGTCTACCCTAAGAAGTTCCCAATATTTAGATTGCCAGGATGGGAAACTTCACATCACAGAAACGTACAAATATGCTGTTCTGCTATATACTTTCACGATAAGCGTACGGACATTCATTGTTTTCCTCATATAACATTTAAAAAGGTACCAGAATACTTTAAATTTTCTCTGACTCAATTCAACAGAACAAGCAAAACTGAAGATATGCAGTATTTGGAACAACAGTAGAAACAAAAGCAAGTTAAGAAGCAAGCAGGATACTTTCCTTACACAGTTTAATACTCAATAATTGCTTTTCAACTTGCTGCAAAGGGGAAGAATAGAGACAATACAAAGCAGAAATTGTGTACAATTAAAAATGTTTAGCTGTTCCTTTATTCACATTAATATCAGCCTTATTTTCCATGGTGACCCACACATCCCACTGAGAGACATATTAATAATTTCTTTCTGACACTATTTTCATAATAAACTGATGAAAATGCCTATTTGTATATCTGCACCAGAAATAGCTGAAACATGATTAGTTTTGTTGTTTGTTTTAAATTCTAACTCAGAGCAAACATTAAGTGGTTCTTATGGTTGACCCCTCTGAATTTTTCCTTGTTAAAGGGATATTTGTATTCCCCTTTAAGGATAAGTTTTGACTTCTATCCTTAAGAAACGTAAATGCAGAGAAGAATGTTGCCACTATCATAAACCTGAAATAACCAACCAACTTATTCCAAATACTTCCACTAAGTGGACAAAACAATACTTCTTATGATGAATATACTGAAATTATTTGTTTAAAAAGGCATGAATTTTAGAAGCTAGATGTGGAAACATATCTGAGTGGTAGATATTGAAGATTAGTTTCAGAAAGCTAAACTCACCTGTTTGGAAGAGGTGACATTTTTCATTTGTGTCTGATTGCATTTTCCATGGAAAATGCATCCAATAACACTAAAACATCTCACTTAGATTCTTTTGGTAAAAGAATAGAAACTATATGGTTTTTCTTTTTTAAAGAACCTTTTTTTTTAAATGTTATACCCCAGGAAGTGCTGATAAAGGCATCTTGGCAGAAACAATAGAGTGTACTATGAGAGGTTAAAAAAATCCCCAACAAAACCTACATTTGCTGTATTATATTTCTGCCAAATTAATTAAGAATATTCTTGTTTCTAAAAGAGACAAAATCTGCATTTTGGGAATCAGTCAGCATAACATATTCTCTAACACTTTTGGAATGATGAATAATAAGAATCTAAGCATGCTTTGGGCATAACAGTCAAAAACATGTACGGTCATAATAGGGGAGCCAAAAAAAATATTGGCTCTAAATGCTGGAAAGCAGCACACTGCTGCTCATCTACACATATCACTCCCCACAATACACCAGTTGTGAAGCAGCGCCTTTTCAATAGCAGCACAACTTTCATTTTCACTGCAGGATGCCAGAGGCAAACTGGAGTTTGAGATATGTATGCCAGTCACATGCAAACACACTTCAGTGTGCTGGAAAGCTGCTGCTTGTTTATGATTTTCTGTATTCTACATGGCAGATTCCTCTTCTTAGATTTCAACTATACAAAGCAGTGCTAATATTTTTTTCCCAAATGTATCAAAATAGCTTTACCCTTTATGTTTGTTTTTAAATGCAAAAAATTGTGTTCCACAGAGGTCTGTGCTCATAAAGGTTTGTAGGATGTGGGGGAAACAGGAATGCAAGAGTTTTACTCTCATTTCAGGACATTTGGAATAAGTGAGGCTCCTACCTGCTACTCAGATGCTAATTATTAAACAGATTGCTGAGTTTCATATTAAAGAAAAGGGAATAGGGGAGAGAGATGGATTTGAAGAATGCTGCTTTCGGAAGCCACAGGCAAAAGCAAATAGCTATTGTGTGTCAGTACAGATGCTGGAACAAACATGCACCGACACCCGCGTTGGGGAGTTGATATTACCATTCACTGTAAGTTAAGATTTCAGTTTCTCCACTTTTACTCTGCTGTAGTTTACATCATTTTTTTGGTAACCTTACAAGGTCTGATGTGCTGTGTATATCAATAGTAATCTACACATGTACCTATGCAGATTGTTAAATAAGAATGTGATCAAATTCGAAAACATATACTGTGCTACTGATTATCTTCCCCTGTGGCAGTGACTTTAAACTGATACAACAAGCCTGCCAACAAACCTTAATGTTTTCAAACTAAGATGTGACCTGTATAAAAGGGACTTAGAATTCACTGCCCATTGCTGTCTATATTGTAACCACTTCTGCTTTAGACGTAGACTTTGTTCCAGTAATCCTCCCAGAATGATATTGCCTGACAATGCACTTTTGCTATGAAAAATTGCAATTGTTTCCAGAGCAACATCTATTATTTTCCTGAGCTGGCCTGGAAGGAAAAATGTTGTGTATGAGAGTTTGTCAAGCTCTCAGAAGAATGGTAACCTATTATAAAACCAAAGCGAAGGCCTACCAATTAATAATTTAATATTTGTCACAAACCTAAGGCACTGCGTGTGAGATAGCTGAATAGAGATTCCCTCAGAGAGGAGGGTCTTGACCTCTGTTAATTTACTCAGTTCTCACAATAAAACTCAGTTGAACAATTGACTCTTTAATATTCTAACAGTGACAGACCACAAGCACATGCTTATTCTGGCAATAACCACAGTATATGGGATGTTTCAAGATTTGTGGTTTTGGTAACAGTATGCATTTTCATATGCTTTTCAATGTGTTTCCAGTTGCCATTTTTGATACCCAGCTGTGAGCAATGACCCTTATTCATTTGGGCCTTGATCTGCAAACACTTATGATCCTACATAACTTTACGCAAAGAAGTAGCCCTAGGGTATGTCTACATTACGAAATTAGGTCGAATTTATAGAAGTTGGTTTTTTAGAAATCGGTTTTATATATTCGAGTGTGCGTGTCCCCACAGAAAATGCTCTAAGTGCATTAACTTGGCGGAGTACTTCCACAGTACCGAGGCAAGCGTTGACTTCTGGAGTGTTGCACTGTGGGTAGCTATCCCACAGTTCCCGCAGTCTCCGCTGCCCATTGGAATTCTGGGTTGAGATCCCAATGCCTGATGGGGCTAAAACATTGTCGTGGGTGGTTCTGGGTACATATCGTCAGGCCCCTGTTGCCTCCCTCCCTCCATGAAAGAAAGAGCAGACAATCATTTTGCGCCTTTTTTCTTGAGTTACCTGTGCAGACGCCATATCACGGCAAGCATGGAGCCTGCTCAGGTAACCGTCACCGTATGTCTCCTGGGTGCTGGCAGACGTGGTACTGCATT